>NC_056729.1:1948130530-1948245530 GCF_019279795.1 Protopterus annectens | reverse complement strand
TGGGTTAGGGTAATCAGATGTGACAGTTGTACCAGAAGAAACATCAGCCAGGCCTCTCTACAAGGTAGTGTATGCATAACAGAAGAGGTCCCCAAAAGTCATGCATTGCAATGTGTACTGGTGTACCATGACCACGCTGGAAACCTACAGACAGTATCATGTAAGCTACATGTGCTGCACAACCAATGCCTCACCCCACCTCAGGCCCACCATCCCCAACTGTACTGTGCCAGTGCTAGTGTACACCTGTAAGTTTGACATTCATTAGCTGTGACTAGGCTGTTACATGTGGTGTTCAGTGTTTGGGACACTGCAAACTGACACACATGTGTAGGCCATAGTTGTCAAGCATCTGCAAAAAGGCTGAAGGTGGGGAGGGGGTGTCATCAGGACACACCAGTGCACTGTAGGAGGGATCCTAAGGATGTTACAGATGGCTGTATCTGCACACAGTCAGGTTCAGGAACTGTGGCAGACATAACCCTTACTCCACAGCAATACTGACGGCAGTGTGTGACCTCCAAGGGATGTGCACATGAGTTGCCCTCGCAATCATGCAGAGTTGGGGGACATGTGTAGGCAGACTGACCATACACTGGCAAATGCAGATGGCCCATGATAGTATACCCTGCTAGGAATAATGACTGCTGTAGTACACATAACCATCATGATAACGGTGTGCGCACATATGCACCCATGAAGGGTATGCATTGAGGTCAGCATCAAAACAACTAACACATTTGTTAGACACTGCATTTGATTGTACAGGACATATGTCACATATTAGGCTCATGTAATGTTAACATATGCAGTGATGTGGTCCCATGGCATATCAAGGAAGAGGGCGTCATATCAATAAGGGTGTGTACACTCCCGGTAGCCATGGTAAGGTTTGACGGTTGTCAGTGCAATAGTATTGCATCAGTCATACATGCACCACTGATGCTGACATCTGTAAATCAGACATCAGGCATTCACAAATGACATCTGTCCACATATTATCCCAGGTATGTGTCGGACAAGCACATAAAGGCTCTGAGCATTAGAGCAGACATAACTGACACAGTAATACACATTCAGCAATGGTGTGTACACTTGTGAGGTATGGTGCACAGTACATGGCAAGGTGCAGAACAGGTGCACAGCAATACTGTGTACATGGGTACAGTGATTTCCAGGAGAAGGGGCATCACCTACTAACACAGCTCATGCATCACGCATAAGTATACTGTTGCTAGCATGGATTGACTATAGCTGCACTGCATGCTGCTGAGTACCATATGCTATGCATGTTGACCGATGGGTAATGGGAGGTCTGTGTGTACTATCTTTGTGCAACCTCACCTGTAGGTGTGTGTGTGTGTGTGTGTGTGTGTGTGTGTGTGTGGGGGTTATTTTGTCTGTAAGTGCAATCTGGTGGAGTGGAGGGGGGGTTGATGCATGTAGGATGTGTGTGTGTGTTTGTGTGGATGTTCATGTATGCACATGTGTGATTGTGGGGTTGTTCATACGTCAGTACTTTCCTTTGAAATTGTGCAGTACATGGACCTGGACTGACACATGAGACACCAGGAATACTTGTGTGATATGTTATCTCAGGACAGCTGATGGTATAATAAGGTCTGTAGCATGGAACATGCATTGGGAGGGAAACTAGACATTAGGTATACTGTTAAAATTGCAGTCAACAGAAAGGTGAATGATTACCCATGTATGCAGCACTACAGATGCATTGGGAAATTACTAGACAACACCAGGGAGTGTATCCATATATTACTGTTGTCCACATAATAAGTTGATTGAGCAACAGATCTTGCATCTACTGAGCAATAGTTACATATGACACTCCAGTGCATGAGTAGCCCTTAATATATGGGGGCCATGCTCACGATGTCCAGACATACCAAGGGTGAACAATGGATGACAGCAGTGAGTCCTTGTAAAACCTATTCCAATCAAGTTAAAGAGCTGATGTAGTAACAGGTTATGTGTTGTGATCACTTGTCTTGGCATTTAAAGAATGATATGTTAATGAGTGGTATTAATGAGTGTATGTTTCCAAGTGTGATGCAGCATGGGGAACTTACGTGAATAAACCTGGGGCAGTCTGTAAACTCAGGGACAGGTAGGTATTATGGTGTAATTTCAGTGTGTGTGTGTGTGTGTGTGTGTGTGTGTGTGTGTGTGTGTGTGTGTGTGTGTGTGTGTGTGTGTGTATGTGTGTACTGTTATGTAATGCTGTACAGGTCTTAAAGTGCATTTCTTGTTTTCATGTCATAGGTGGTGAGGTGGGTCAGGATCCCTCCTGCATGCAACCTGATGTTGGTGTCCATACAGACACTGAAATTGGAGATAGGTGTGTTAAGACACAGGCAGGGTTGTCAGAGGCTGAAACTGCCCCATCATTTGACATCCCTCTGTTATCCACCCCATCCCTGCACACAGTCACAATGCCTATAGATACCCCATCACCAGTGGCTATAGCAGAGGGACAGTTGGGGGTTGGTGGCAGTGCACAGGAGAATGTGGTATATATGGCTGCTGAGTCTGGACACAGCAGGCATAGCCAAATGTCCAGCAGGGCATCACATAGGCAAATGTACCGGGGTGCTCATGGGAGGGCAGCTGGTCATTGTGCTCTTGGCAGATGTGCCACAACTGGTACCACCAGACACATGTTTCAGACTTTCATGGGGTGCAGACATGTATGGAACTGTACACCAGACAGGGTCTGAGACTGCAGAGGGCTGCTTTTTCATCTGTAAGTGACAACATCCATGAACTTGCAGGTGCCCTCTGTGATTATACAGAGGTCATTTATAGATGGTTGGTTGAGATGGTGGGCCTCATCAACCATGGATTGTCCATGCTAGAACATGTGGTGGGAGTGGGGCAATGGCTGCGTGGGCGTAGGTCAACAACGCCAAAATCTGGCGGTTGACGTGGACATGCAAGGACACCAAGCCACTCCTGTAGTGGCAATACCAGCCACAGCACTGCAGGGGGGCTGTCCACACCACACCACACCACAGCAGGCCACGTACACTTGGCCCTGGCCATTCCCAGGAGGGACCTGGTTCCAGTAGACATATGTCATCATCAGGGGAGAGTAGCACATCGAGGCCTGTACCTGGATGTGCCCATGGAACCCCTGGCAGGCACAGTCCACGTGTCCGTGGCTGGAGGCAGTGAACTGCACACCCTGCCAGTTATGGCCTGCAGCTGTCCAAAAAACACCTGTATAGGGCAGCCACATGGCAGAACTGTGTGCATATATACCCACATACTATACAAACACACCTAGGACAACCCCATGCCTACATATACCACATCACCACACCTATATCAGCAACTTACACCCCTCGTATACACACATGGTGTCAAATGTATGGCCCACCCTAGGTCTCTGGCAAACCAACAACACACCCTGTGCATATGATGATACCTGTGCCACATCCCTGTCATCCATAACATCAATGCAGGGACAGGTTAATATGGTTCTGATGCACATGATGACTGTACTACAGTGTACTGCTGTGTAACATGTCGTCAGCAGTAATTTTTAATGCTTACATGTCAGGTAGTGTAGCTGTCCAGCCATGATGCATTATAGTTGTTAGTAACACTGAGTGATTGTGGTCTCCATAATGTTATCTATTTGTGTTGTAGGTGTACATGTGTCAGCAGGAGGATGGTCTGCTGTCATATCTCACAAGGGGTATGGCACTGTGGTGACACCATGGCTGTCCCATATCCTGGGTACAGTTGAACACATGTCACAGGTTGGTATAACAGTTACTGCCTGTGCCACATGGACAGGTGACCCCCTGGGAAATGCATATTCAGCAACTGAAGTAGATCCCTTCACATACATGCACACTCTTACTTGGCAACACTGGGACTAGACCCCTACATAGGTATGTAGTGCTACTGATGTGTGTGGCTTTAATTGCACACACCACGCAGCATTTAGGATGAGGTGTGTTCCAGGTTACATGTTACATGAAGAACATCCCCAGGCATGTACAGTATGGTAATGGGGGATGTATTGGCAATACATAGTGTGACATACCATCATATACACATTAACAGACACATAACAGGCAGACACACATCCGAGAGACCTGGGCCTATCAGTGCTAACTACCTTGCCAGTGTGTCCAATATGTTACAGGTAGGCTGCACACAGCACATGCATAACTGGACTGGATTGTGTTATCAGTTACCTGTATGGTTGATGGTGACAGTGGTCACCATACAGTGGTACATGGGACATGTATCGGGGGTACCATGGTGTAATGACAGTGTACACAGCACTAACACCCCACTGTGGATATTATATACACTGGAACCCATGATGACACTCTGACATACCCACCATGACACATTAACCAGGACTGCAATATAACCCATTGTCCATCCCAAGAGTGGTACTACAGGGATATGCATCTAATGCACATGCCACAGGCATAGTAGGGTGATGCATTGTCATACCTCTCCTATGGGCAGTAACATCACTGTCCATATTACTTTGTGGCAATGCATATTGTAATAGGAGTATGTGGCTTCAGAATGCTGTACCCTACAGATATACACACATGCACACATAAACACACTTGCCAGAACACAGTGGGTATCCCATGCCTATCAACCCATTTATACAACAGTGTTGTGCTGGTACTGCAAGGCTCAGGTAGCCTTTAGGGAGAGAAGCATAACAGTAATGTCCAGTACAGCAGCAGCCACATCTAACCATGGCAATGGGTGTTGCAGTGAATGTGAAGGGCCTCATGGTATTCCCAACTACAGGTGTATTAACACACAGACACTGATATCCTCAGTAATGCACATGTACACATTTGTCAGTACTGGGGTGCATCACTGCAGGTGTTCATAGGTGTGTACCTGGTTATTGTCCATGGAGAGATGGGAAGTGTAGGGGATGTGTGTACAGTGGTATCATGCCACTTGTCATGTGCCAGCAGGCAATCTATTTACAGACACTGCTGTGGTAACCCTCAAGGTGAGAGAGTGACATGCATCAGCCAATCCTCTATGTGCCTCCTGCAAATGGCCGGTGAGGTGATCCAGTTGACATGTATGCAGCATGTATTACAAAACATGGTTAGTGTCTGTGTTGGAGACCTGTACCCAAGCATGTTCTGTTGACTGTGGTAGTGTAGTGGAGGTACCCATGGCATGTGGAGCATACAGGGTGTTGTATCCTATCTGTGCCAGTTATAACACAGCTGGGCAGGCATGTCAGTGTCAGTCAAGCACAGGTTGCCTGTACGTATCCAAGCTGGATACCTGACATCTGCACATCTGTACAGGGACTGACTGACATCAGCTTGCCAACTAGCTATGCTGTAGGATGAATATGTTGACAGATAGGCATCTGACACCAATATGTATGCCATTACTACATGATGACAGCCCTCACTGACATGTGCTATACAGACAGTAGTCTACAGTTATTTTCCACATGTCAGATCATTATCCAGTAGAAAATATTTAATGAGACACAGCTCACACACCAGGAACACGATAGTGAGGGCTCAGAGTCCATGTATGCATGCAGGGGTGCTTGTTGCCAGTACTACAATTAGCAATCTACTCTTGCTTGGGAAAGCACTGTCAACAGTAGTAACGGCATGATACACTACATGCCAGTGTGATGGCACATAACCTGGGATACTACCCTTATATTAACACATTCACATGGATAAGAGTGTTGTATAGGTCATATATACTCAAGTGTCCCATACATGACACTCACACCCCTTGCTACTAGACTGATAGCACATAGATGGATGTTATGTACATGGCATCACATACACCTATTATAGATGTCATTACCCTGCTATGTTATTAGACTGGGATGTGAGCACAGGTTACCAGGGCTGAGCCATGCTTAGCAGGTGTCAGCATTGCTGCAATATAACAGCTAAGCAGATTTGCGCACTGGTAAATGAAGCCTACACGGTGTAAGCGCCCATACATTTAACCATGCATTAGCACCACTTAGCTTCACACAAACCCACTTAAAGCTGTTCAAAACTGCCTTAACCACACTGTATCCAACAGCCCTTGTTCTACCCAGCAACAAAATAGACAGCCCTTGCAGGTCTTGAACACAAGACCCTGTACACTATAGTCACAACAGTTAACCACTATGTCATGAGAGCTGTGAAGACTGTTGTTGTATTTCCAATACATCTGTCAGTAGATATATTGAATAGTATTGAACAATTGCTGTGACTTCTACAATTGTATAGTACATGTTAGTGATATTACTGTTGCATCACATATGTTGCTATATCTAAATATACACATATCAGATACATATGGTGTGATACATCTGGGAAGGTATACACAACAGTGATGTTTACACATGACAAAGGATATGGATATATACATATATATATATATATATATATATATATATATATATATATATATATATATATATATATGTAGATATATGTCTACATGTATATACACATATATATTCATATATATATATATGTATACACATCTGTATAGTGCATCACATATATGACCATTTATAGATCTCTCTGTATCTGTATATATATATATATATATATATATATATATATATATATATATATATATATATATGGGTCTACTTCAGAATGTCAACTGTTTAAAATGCTGACTTTCATATGGCCGACACCATTTGATCGACATTCCTAAAGACCGACATCCTGAAATAGCACCATTTACCTGCCTGTAAACCAAGTAAAACTGGCAAGTTCCCCTGCACCTCCCACACCCCCTGCTACTTAGATATTCTCACTCCAAGATCACACTACAGTGCAGGAAAGGGGAATCTCCCAGTCCCGTACTGTAGCGGGATCTCTGCTATCATCTGTCAGCCTTTCAAACGTTTGCTCATATGGTGTCGGCCATATGAGTTTCGAACATTTGAAAGTTCGAACAAATGAAGGGCTCCCATATATATGTATGTACATTGTATATGCACAGATATATCTATGTCGATATATATGTAGATATCTATAACTATATGTGTATATATATCTATATATCTATATGTGTAGACATATATAGATGTGTATTTGTATATATGCAAATAAATAAATGTAAATATATATATATATATATATATATATATATATATATATATATATATATATATATGTTTACCATATGTCTAGAACATTGAGTGGAGTCCTACCTCAGCACAAATAGTCTCAACCTCTTAGTGCAAGGGGATGTCATGTATGTATTGCAGGTATATATGTAGACTGTTGCTACTGTAACAGGGGTTGTCTTAACAGACATGTTGTATGTGGGAGGTCACATCTGCTATTGACATGTACGCCATCAGTTACTGACAGACATCCTAAGGACATCATAGTACAGTACCACTGATAGCACAGTTATGATCCTGTGGACTACAGCGGAGATATGACCAATATATGTTGTCAGTCTGGCACTCTCTTGTCAGTCCAAAGGTATACACAGATCCCCTTCTTGTGAGATATGTGGACCAAGCCTGACAATGTGGATGTTAACAGCCATGTACATGGGTATATCACATAAATACTGGGATATATATGCCCACACAGTTTATGCATTCACATACTCCTGTCTGTCCTGACACATAATAACTAGTGGTGCAGAGGTCACATGGCCACATACTACCCAGTAGTTAGTGGCATACATCTGTACAGAATCCCACTGCTTTGTTAGAAATACACAGTAGTTATGGCGGCCCGGCAGCAGTACGTTTTGCAAATAGCTGGACATAACATCACACTGGGTAATTACACTAAGCTGCTAGGCATGTAACAAAGCACTGTGCAAATTACAGGCAGACTGTCACAACACTGGCCTACATTTCGTATGGGGGAGTACACATGCACCTGCAAATACAGCAGGCTCTACAAGCATGTCACAGCACAGAGTAACAGACACCTGTGGGAAAGTGCATACCCACAATCAGTGTGAACACAGCCACAGCCACATATGGTAGGCAAGCTTAATATTACACTATATGGACTGTCTGATCAACATCATCCTCATATGTGCCACTCACACACTAACCCTACATAAACTGGGTCACGACACAGTGTGGTACAATGCCTCTCTGTGGTATGGGACACGTGTGTGTTTGGCCTTACAAACACGTGAGCCAATAGGGTACCATACACTGGAGCAACATGTAACATCAGATAGAGTAGGACCAAGAACAATGACATCTACCAGGCCAAGGTACGTATTCGCAATACATATACTGTCGGCAATCACCATAAGCACATGGACCCCACTACTGTACACACAACTACAGAGTGCCCAGGTTATGTCCTCAGAAATAACCCCTACTACACATAACATGTCTAGCAGGCTGATATCTGACTGGCTTGTTATCAGGTATGATGTCAATAAATAATGGTGTATAGAACATATGCACCTCTTACTGCATGATATATGTACAAAGGTTGACAGACTTGTGGCTGGAACCACAAACACTGGGTCAGTATTGGCATGTTGCTGAGATACACTCTTGTAACAGGGTTTGTTGTGACATATGTTCTATGAGGGATATGAAGTCAATAACTGTTATGGCTATCACCATGTACTGACTGCAGTCCTCAGACTATGCTTCTGCAGTTCTAAGATAGGTGATCTGTGAATAACACAAGAAACATAAGACTCCAAACACAGCCCGGTCTGCAGATAACCCTACAGGTGGGAGTTTCCTCAAACACATAACACTGTCATGACAGGTATTAAATCATGTAGACCAGCCATATCCACACAATCTCTGTTAAAAAAAAACATTACTCCAAATGCAGAATAGCAACACTTACATTCTGTAGTCATGTCTGGAACATCCCCCTCCTGTTTGTTGGCCTGTCTCCACAGTGTATGTTGTTAGAGGTATATCCCAATACCATATGTGATGCTGTTTGCCAAACACTGACATGAGGTCCTGCTCACAGTGAATGAAAAGGCCCAACACCCACATAATGTTCCTAGGTATAGAAGTGTGTTTCCATGAATTTGGTTATGGGAATGTTACCACATCTGTTCCCCATGCAATCAGCTAGTGGGGGACTGCATTTCGTGCAGAGGCCATCAGGTGATTATGAGCATCACTTACAAAACACAAGCTTGTTTAATTACCTTCAGTGTTACTGTAATTCTTTTTCAACATCTATGCTCTCTGAGAAATATGTGAAAAATATGTGAAAAAAGTGAGTTTGGATTTAAATTTCCATATTTAACCCATTTGGAAACAAAGTTTTATAGTTGAAAATAAACCTGGTTTCCATTTGCAACAATCTTTCACGAAACACATCCTCATTACCTAAGAATTTATATAACTTATATAGTTTAAATATTTATAACATCAGATGACATATAGAAGTGTTTTTGTACACATGTTTATTAAAAACAATGTATGTAAAGACATTTTATAAATGCATGTAAATGAAGTTTGAAACCATTTGGTTTCATTTTAAAAGACATTGTTCCAAGATGCAGGTTATATTGTTACAGTAACACTGAAGGTAATTAAACAAGGTTGATGGGTTAATGTGCACTAATAATTCAATTAAGTATGATATAAAAAGGATGGTGTTTGATTTAGTAAAATGTATTCCAGGAGAAGGCGAAGGCCGAGGTACCAGAATTAAAAGAATTTTCAAACTCACAGTGGATGTGTTCTTGTTCTGTATATCTAGTGATTTTGGTGCTTTGAAGGAGTGGAGGCGTCGTGTTTTCATACAATTATGTCGGTGAACACCACTACTGCCATCTCAGTGAGTGCATTATCTACTCAACCTGTGAATCTGGCATCTATGTGGAAGGAAAGGGAAGAAAAAATGGCTAACAGTGATCCCTAGGATAATGTGGCTATTGATTTCTCTGAGAGGTATGTGGAACTGGAGAGAGCTATGGTGAAAGAAGTCACAACATTTTATGACTTAAAATTACTTGAAAAATACATCCGCTCCAGCATTACCCCCAGGGGTCTGAGAGTTGAGCGATTACCTGCCTTTGAATTTTCCGAGGACGAGGTCGACTTGTCCACAGAATGGAAAGACATTTCCTTAAAATGCACACTAGGTTGGCTAGGTGTGCTAGTGAAGAGAAATGAAAGAACTTTAAACAAGACTCGTGCCTCTATTCTGCACCTACAAGACAAACTGATAGAGGAGAGTTCGGTGGCAGTGTTCAATAAAAATTTGGTTGAGATTAAAAGCAGAGTCTCCAAAATTGAAACAGAGGTAATTTCTCGTAAAAAAAGGAAGTACCTCTGTGATGTCAAGGACCACGACTCGGGCAAGCTGTTTTCTTGGGAGTACAGCTTTAAGAGGAAGCGAGGCGCTTACCGTGACGTCAGAAGCAGTTTCAGATCAGGCGGGGGAGACACTTCAGCGTCTTCAGCAGACGAAAACAGTAGCAGGAAAAGCGTTTCTTTTGAGAGCCTAAATGCAGAACAGGAGACTCTTGCACAAACCAATGGAGTAGCAAGTGACTCGAACCAGTCATCGGATCAGCAGAAAGGAAGAGGGCGCCGTTTTCAAACTAAGGGGAGAAGAAGGTAACAGCGTGGCGAGAGCAAGAGAGGAGGGATTTAGCGTTCAAAACTCTGACTCTGTGATCGATGGGGGGGCACAGTCCCTTTGTGAACCGGACTCATGTTCTCACATGGACTTTCTTAGAGGTGAGAGCTATAATATTGTAAATATATCGGATTTAAATATATCCAAGTACGCAAAACATGTTTTGTTTAAAGGCACAAAGTTTGTTCCTGTATGTTTCCCTACCTTGGCAGATGTATCTTTAGAAATAAGACAGTTTTGTAGGAAATTGCATTTAAAGGAGTTTTTTTCCTATAAGGAATGTAATGCACATAATATGGAGGGAAATGGGACTGATGTTGAAAATTTAAATGATTTAGATAATTCTTTGTTAAACATGACTTTGCACGAAAATGAGTTTGTAGATATTCATGCACAGGATGAGTTATGTGAAAGTGAAGTGGGTTTTGAATTCAATACTGGGTATGGAAGGTTGATAGTGCCTAAAGTACCATATAAAAGTGAATTCATGCCACCTAGAAAAAATGTTGCAATAAATGTGTTTGAAAAAACCTTATTAAAAACTATTGAAGATGAATATAAAAAGTTTCAGGGAAGAAAGAAAACATATAATTTAAGTAAAAATGAATGGAAGGCTTTGTCTGATTTAAAGGAGGTGAATAAACAGTATGTATTCACCCAGGCAGACAAAGGAGGGAACTGGGTGATCTTATCAAGAGACAAATATAACTCGATAGCTTTAAATCTATTGATGGATACAGACACATATTCGGAATTGTCTTGTAATTCTTTAAAAGAATACAATTTTCAATTGTTGGATCTTCTCGAAAGGGGTGAGAGACTAGGTTTCCTGACCACTGCTGATGTTAGGAAATTGTATGTGAAAAATCCTAAGGGGGCCAGATTTTTCATTATTCCCAAAATACACAAGGACATTAGGAATCCACCAGGACGTCCCATAGTTTCAGGAAAAGGAGGTTATTTACAGAATGTAGGAATATTCTTGGATTCCTTATTGAAAGATTATTTGGAAAGGGTACAATCTCATGTAAAAAATACAAATGAAGTGTGCACAATGGTTAGGGACATCAAATGGGAAGATGATTACTATTGGGCCAGTGCGGATGCCAAATCTTTATACACTAGCATCAATAGGCAGCATGGTCTAAAGGCAGTTGAAAAAATGTTGGGAGATGGACCGAAAACCTATTTTATTTTGAATCTACTGGAATTTTGCTTGACACACAATTTTTTTGAGTTTGAAGGGAGATATTTTTTGCAAAAAGAGGGCACAGCAATGGGGCAGCTTTGCCTCATATGCTATTTTGTTCATGGCCCATTTTGAAAATTGCTTCATTTATCCTTCAGCATTTTATAAAAGTAAGGTAGTCAAATATGTTAGATTTATTGATGACCTGTTATTTCTGTGCAAGGGTAATTCCGAGGATTTTGGGAAGTTTATTTCAGAGATCAAGGAAAATTCTTGGGGTCTAGATTTCACATATTTTATTGGAGGAAAAAGCATCCAATATCTAGATGTAGAATTTTATCTGAGCATGGATAACAAGATACAATATAAACCATTTCATAAAAAGACAGCAGCAGAGAATTTTTTGCATGCATCCAGCATGCACAGTGATCATCTGCTCAAGTCTCTACCATTTGGTGAATTTAAACGCATAGGTATGCACACTTCAGAGAGGTCCATGATTTCCAGTGAATTTGATAAGGTCGAAGAGAAATTGAAAGGGAGAGGATACCCCCAAGGAAGTATTAAAATGGCTAGAAAAAAGGTAGAAAGTGAGTTAGGATTGGGCCAACAGGATAGACGGAGTTGGTCTTGGCAAGGTAGAAATGAAGATGTGGGTTCTTATGTTGGTGATTCTAGGGATATCTGTCCTGGTGGTAGTATGTTTTTTGTAACTAGATATTCACAATTTTCAGAGATACTAAGGGATGCTGTGTTAAGATTTTGGCCCATCATCAGTCAGGATGATAGATTAGGTAATCTTTTTCCATCAACAGTCACCTTCTCTTATAGCAGACATTCAAATTTGAAGGAAATCCTGAGCTTCAGAAAGAAAAGCACATCGAGAAAAAACAGTAGAAAGGGAACATTCAGGTGTGGAAAATGTAAGATTTGCAGTCGGGTAAAAAATTTGGATGGTATCAAAATTAATGATGTCACATATAGGGCCTTTGAATACTACGATTGCAATTCCACAGGGGTGGTGTATATTATAGGATGTGGATGTTTGCAACAGAAATGGTACATAGGACAAACAACTAGGAAGGTGAAGCTCAGAATCCTCGAGCATTTAGGTGACATAAAACATAAAAGGTTGGAAAGTCCGGTAGGGAAACATTTTTGTGAGGTACATGGGGGGGTTCCAGAGGGATTTATATTTTGTGTGCTGGGTAGACCTAATACATTAGGTAATGAGGATGTGTTTCGTGAAAGATTGTTGCAAATGGAAACCAGGTTTATTTTCAACTATAAAACTTTGTTTCCAAATGGGTTAAATATGGAAATTTAAATCCAAACTCACTTTTTTCACATATTTTTCACATATTTCTCAGAGAGCATAGATGTTGAAAAAGAATTTATATAACTTATATAGTTTAAATATTTATAACATCAGATGACATATAGAAGTGTTTTTGTACACATGTTTATTAAAAACAATGTATGTAAAGACATTTTATAAATGCATGTAAATGAAGTTTGAAACCATTTGGTTTCATTTTAAAAGACATTGTTCCAAGATGCAGGTTATATTGTTACAGTAACACTGAAGGTAATTAAACAAGGTTGATGGGTTAATGTGCACTAATAATTCAATTAAGTATGATATAAAAAGGATGGTGTTTGATTTAGTAAAATGTATTCCAGGAGAAGGCGAAGGCCGAGGTACCAGAATTGAAAGAATTTTCAAACTCACAGTGGATGTGTTCTTGTTCTGTATATCTAGGTAAATGGTATACCTTGGCATCAGGCCACACAAAAATGGTCTGCAGTGTGGCTCAGGGCTGTAGTGTCTGGATTGGCCCACACAGGTGGCTACTGTATTCACCAACTAGTCATCTGGGTTACTATTGTGGGTGGCCAGTGCTGTGCAATGCTTGCCACATATGTGTTCTATAGTCCATGACATGGACGGTGTCTGGGATGTGCACATGTCCCACATGCATGTTCTGTGACATGTGGAAGTGTACCTGGGGTGTCTGGGGCATGTTGTGTACACATATTGTTATCATCAGATGTGCTATTCCTGGCCTCATGTGGTGGGAACTGGCAATGGACACCAGGTTGACCTTGCACCATCATTGACAGCATGATGCAGGTATTACCTGGTGTCAGTTTCATCTGTCCATACAGGGCATGTGTATAAGGTATGGTATGTCTTTTGTGGGTTACATTTGCTGGCACTACAGTTGTTGCAGGTGTCCAGTGGGGAACATAGTGAAGGAGCACTGTATGCAATTATGTGCCTATTGTAGTGATGGGACAGGGTGCCATGCCCTCTGTAGTCCACTCCAATCACACCATGGTTACTATCTGTGGGCAATATGCAGGGAACTACCAGCATAGTGGTTGCTGCCTAGTCGAATGTGTTTGTGTATGAGACATGGGTTGAGAGTGTTTTCTGGGTAACACAAGGGTTGCCTAAATTGTTCGCCAGGCCTTGATGTCACATGTATGGGTATGGATTGTCAACCCCAGCCTCTCTGCTGTTTGACATCTGTTATTCTTGTAAGGTGGACATTGTGACATATAATAGGCCCACCATATCAGAAATTTGCAAAACCTACTCCACAATGAGTCCAATTGTTACACACTCACAATCACCTCCACACAGGATATGAATGACAAACACACATACCACACACACCAAGTCTTACAGTTGCCATGTCTGGGATTGGAACTCCTACCTAACTAGTAGCTCACACTACAGCATTACACAGTTATAACACATGTCATGGAGATTATTGGGCTATTCCCTTCCCCAAAGGTGTATTTCAAAGTGAATGACATCAGCAGGCTGTCCAAAGAAGGGCAGTGGAGGTTGTAGTGACCATGAATGGCCTCAAAAGCATTGCTCCCTACACAGATGAACAAACACACAATGATCCACACTTGCCATGTCTGTGAATAGAACTCCTACCTAACTAGTATATCACACTACAGCATTACGCAGTTATAGGACATGCCCTGGAGATTACTGGGCTATATCTTCCCCAAAGGTGTATTTCAAAGTGAATCACATCAGCAGGCATGCCAAAAAAGGGCAATGGAGGCTGTAGTGACTGTGAATGGCCGCAAAAGCATTGCTTCCTACAAAGACAAACACACACATCCACACTTACCATGTCTCGGAATTGAACTACAACCTAACTAGTTTATTGCACTACAGCATTACGGAGTTATAGGATGCGACATGGAGATTACTTGGACTATTCATTCCCAAAAGGTGTATTTCAAAGTGAATGTGTTAGAAAAATATGTATTTGAACATGTATAAAGTGCTAGTTTAAAAGCAAATAGTATATAATGCATTTTATTCTATTTACAATATGGCAATAAGAATGATTTTACATGTAATTGCTTGAAGCTTTGGAGCTGCAGTGTATTTGAACTCTGACCCTGGCAGTAGCCAGCTCAGCAAGCTTATGTTTTTCACTAATGATTATCTGCTGGGTCAGGAAATTAAATGTATAAAGCATTGAAAATTCTTCTTCCTTCCTCTGAGATAATTGGCCTTGTGAATGTTATCAAAGATAAGACACAGCTGCTAAAGTAAAGTTGCAAGAAGAACAAAGAAGTATATTACAAGACTGAACCAGCTATTGTATTCGAGCAGGCCTGAAACCTTGAAGGAGTAACATTTTACAGAAAGACATTATAACTAACCAGGTGCTTTGCAAGGCTGTATTATTCCCATGGGAAAACTTTTAAAATGTATAACATCAGCTTTTTCTTATGAATAGAATATTGTAGACCATAGTGATGTAGGTGCCCTGTGACTAACCACGTCAGTAAGGTGGGCACAGCTTGAATGTAAGACTATATAAAATTGTGTATTTCCTGCATCATGTCAGACAAAACTCTGTACTTGTATGGTTTTTTGCCTCCTGGTGTACACTAGTAAACTTTTGCATCTGAGCCTCCTGTGTTGTTATCATTGTTTTTATTTAACAGTTTGGTCCTCCTTGAACCGGAATTCCCTTGGTAGGCTGCACATCAGAGTGTACCGGTGGTCGAATACTGCGCAGGAGAAGCTACCGAAATGGTTCTTCTTGAAACACAAAGACCTCCGACTGAATTGTCGTTTTGAGAGGCTGGCCACTTTCTGATCTGCGGCCGAAGACCGGTCTCGAACTGGTCAACCCAGGAGGCTCAGGTAGGAAGATATTTGCCTTTTTTCTGTTTTAGATCAGGGACTAGGTTACAGTAAATGTCATTGTCAGAGATTTGTTATACAGATCAGGGACAAAAAGGAAATTACTGTATATTTTGTCAGAGATCAGGGAAACAGAATAAGGTAGACAGTTATTCTAGATAAACTGTGTAAGGAACTGAAATACCACGTGGTGAAAAGGGTTACGTAACATTTTCTTTTAGAATGGGAAATCAGTGCACTAAAAAATCGCGAGATCCGCCCCTAACTGATGACGCAAAATATATGCAATTACAACGGACTGATAATGTAAGGTATTATACAAAATGGGTTAATAAATACGGATTTGACGGTAAATTAAACAAGATTTCACTAGTTAAACTTTTAAAACAGCTTAAATCTGACGCAGAAGGTCAGGCAAAAAAACAACAGCGATTAGGCATTCCTCAGGCACACAGGTGGATTGAGGAAGTAAACCGAAGAGAACAGAAAACTAAAAATGCAAAAACATTATTTTTAGACAAAGAGGATAATAATACAGTAATAGCGACGGCCCCTCCCCCTCCGCCTCCAATGCCTTTTCAGGATATGAAGCAGGAGGACAAGCTGGTCCACCTCCATGTTATCCTGAAGTTACAAGAGCACTAAAACCATTTGTTAGAGATCCTATTGAAACTAGGTCCCGGGCACGTAAAACACTTGGGGACACAGACATATCAAATAGGGAGAAACACACTAGAAGAGAGTGAGGAAGAAATCTGTCCACTAATCGAGGTACCAAATCCTCAGGCAGGACAGGAAGGGCAGGACCCAACTCTTCTAGTATATAGACCATGGACACCGGAAGATATTCGGAAAGCTACAGAGGGAATCCCTCATCCAAAAGTTAATTACACAAAGTTTTTACAAGATTTGCAAGGTATGAGATTAAGTTACCACTTGAATGGGGAAGAAGTAGAAAAGGTAGTTAGACAGATTGTGGGTCCAGACTGGCACATGATTTGTGGCACCTGGAATCCTCGTAATGCAGAGCTTAAACCACTCCCACATAGTGATGCAGAATTAGACAACAGTGAAAGGTCTTACAGACCAAATTTCTGAAAAATGGAAACCTAGAGCAGATTGGACTTGCATTAACCAATGCATACAACAAGAGAATGAAACTGTAGATGGGTACTATGGTAGATTATTGGAATGTTTCAATAACCATAGTGGTATGGCTATTCCTGAAAATCAGACACATGATACCTCGCATGAACAGCAACTGAAAAATGCATTTTTGAAAGGTTGCATTGCACCTATCAGTAGCTTTATTACAAAGCATATGATAGATCATCGAACAAGCAGGCTACAAGCCTTACCTGAATATGTTAGACATGCTGAAAGACACTTTAATAGTAAAAAGAAAAAGAAGACACAGGTCTTCACAGCTGAAGACGGAGCAGAGGTCTTTGTAGTACAGTCAGGTAAAAAGGGTAAGAAAAATACCCAGGGAAATAGACAATCTGACAAAAGGTCAGAAGATTTTGAAGAGAGAAAAAAGAAAGGTGAGTGCTTTAAGTGCAGTAAGAAAGGACATTTAGCAAAGGATTGCAGGCTAAATTAAAAAGGTGACTACAGAAAATAAAGGTGATGAGGACTGACTATATGATAGTGACAAAAATCAGAAATCACCAGGGAAGGAAAACAAACAAAGGGCAAACGTAAATGTAGTGGAAGGAACAGAGGACGTGCAAGCAGATGTAGAGGATGAAGAAAGTGAAATTTTAAATTTGGCATTACTGAGCTTGGAGCTCTATTTGGCAGACACAAAACCGGAAGTTACACTTCTGGTGGAAGGAAGGGAAGTGAAATTCTTGTGTGACTCAGGAGCGTCACGATCTTTGATACACCCTTCAAAGTTACCAGAATATTCTGAATCACCTGACTATATATTAGTGAAAGCAGCAAATGGACAGCTATATAGGGAGCCACTCTCCCATGATATAGCAATAACTGACCCTGTTTCAGGTATGACTCAGAAAAGTAAAATTGTAGTTTCTGCAAAATGTCCAGTAAACTTACTGGGAAGAGATCTTATGCAGATATTTGGCATAGCGGTAGTTCCCACTATGCAGGGTATGGAAGCACAAAGACAAATGGATACTTTTGTGGTGCGACCTGAGGGTGAAACGTTCTACTGGTACAGCCAGGACCTAGTTACGACTGGTCCAGGGGCAGTAACCAAAGAACTGATGAATGTAGCCGTCAGTAAGGTCCCCTCCCTTGACACTGACCAACAGCATTTGTTACATTGTACTCTATACTACTATAGCATGCCAGGACCTGATAAAGAATATGAGCAAGAGTTGTTCAAAAATCCTGCTAGCAGATTAGTATTACGAACCCTATATTGGGATACTGAGGGAAACAGTGTGGTAAGCTGTTCACTACCTCAGGAATTCATGACACTGTACAAATCTAATAGACTGCCACATGTCAGCTTGACAAAGAATAAGGATGTGAGATGGGCAGACTTAGGAGAAAAAGTAACAAGATGGGAAAAACAAACTGATTTAGAATCATCAGAACAGGGAATACAAAAACAGAAATTGAATTGGCTAACACAGACACGTCCAGCTGTACACTTACAAACTAGTGAAGACAGCTGATTAGCATTCTTATTAGAAGAAGAAGAAAAAGCCTTGTGTGACATACAAGATATTCTTTGGTCAACAGGTAAATCAGATGTAGGACTTATTTAAACAGCAGGACCAGTAACTATTACACCTAAATCAGCATTTAGACCACAGTAAAGACAATACCCCTTGAGGAAAGATGCAGAGCAAGGAATCAAGCCTATAATAGCAGCATTACTCAAGGAAGGAGTACTGGTAGAATCTCTTGATTCACCATGCAACACCCCTCTATTTCCTGTTAAAAAAGCAAACAGGGAATGGTGGATGGTACAGGATTTACAAGCTGTAAACAATGCAATAATACCCAGAGCACCTACGGTGCCAGACCCACACACCTTGTTGAATGATTTGAAACCACAACAAAAATATTTTACTGTGGTAGATATAAGCAATGCTTTCTTTTCAATACCTATACATCCTGATAGCCAGTATTGGTTTGCATTTACATTTCAGGGTAAAAGATATACCTATACTTGGCTACCGCAGGGATATTGTGAAAGTCCAACGATATTTGCACAAGAAATGGCAAGCAACCTGGCAGGGTTTACTCCACCAGGAGGTAGTCAGATTCTACTTTATGTAGATGACATCTTGCTAGCAGCCCCTACCCAGCATCAATGCAGGGAAGATACGATAGCATTATTGAAATTTTTAGCAGCACAAGGACACAAAGTAAACAAAAGTAAGTTACAACTTTGGAGAAAACAGGTTAGATACCTAGGATATGTAATATCCAATGAAGGTAGAATATTAGACAAAGACAGAAAAACAGCGATTTTACAGGCACCCAAACCAACAACCAAGAAGGAAATGATGTCCTTCTTGGGAATGACTAATTTTTGTCGAAGCTGGACATCAAACTATGCTTTAGAATCTGCTCCACTGGCTGATTTAATATATAAAACACCAATGGCAGCACAAGATGTATTACAATGGACACCTGAAGCAGAAACAGCTTTCTGCAGACTAAAACAATTGATAGCTTCATCATTAGTTTTAGGACTTCCAAATTACCACAAAAGATTTTTTCAGACCGTAGATTGTAAACAGGGATACATGACGTCAGTTTTGACGCAACAGCATGGGGATAAGCAACGCCCCATAGCTTACTATTCATCACAGTTAGATCCAGTGGCATGATCATTGCCTCACTGTGTGCAAGCAGTAGTCGCAGCTGCAATGGCAGTACAGGCTTCGGCCTCAGTGGTGTTGTTCCACCCTCTCACATTGAGAGTGCCTCATGCAGTCGCGATAATTTTACTGCAAGAGAAAATAGCATATCTATCTCCTGCTAGACATCTTTCATGTATGACCATACTGCTGAGCCAACCTCATATGGTAATTGAATGTTGTACAACATTAAATCCATCAACGTTACTTCCAACTCCTGTGGATGGCACACCGCACAGTTGCCTGCAGGAAATTGAGCAAATAACTTTGCCCAGACAAGACCTCACTGATATGCCCTTGGATGATGCCGAGGTGACATTTTATGTGGACAGTTCATGCAGAAAGGGTCCTATAGGGAAAAATCTAGTAGGGTATGCAGTAGTCACAGATACAGAGATTTTAGAAGCCCAACCCTTACAGCATAACCTGTCTCCTCAAGCAGCAGAACTGATAGCCTTAACACGGGCTTGTACTCTAGCGAAAGATAAATGTGTGAACATATATACTGACAGTCAGTATGCTTTCTCTACAGTGCATGTTTTTGCAGAGCAATGGAAAAATAGGGGAATGATAACATCTACTGGCAAACCGATTAATCATGTGCAACTTATTTTGAACTTGTTAGATTCCATTCAGTTACCTACTAAAGTAGCTATTTGTAAATGTTTAGCTCATAGAAAACAACAGGATGCAATTTCAAAAGGAAATGCAAAAGCTGATGCAGCTGCGAAGCAAGTAGCCTCAGACTCAGAAACTTTACTTTTAACCGAGGAATTACAACCCTCTGAGATTTTAGATTTAGAAATGTTAAAAACGATGCAGACATTAACTACAAAAGCTGAGAAACAAAAATGGGAGAAACAAGGTGCGATCCTCGAAAATAGACTGTATATCTCCAAAGAGAAAAAAACAATATTGCCGTCTAATTTATTTAGATATGCAGTTTTGTTGAGCCATGGGCAGTGCCATGTCTCAACAGGGGGGATGGTACAGTTAGTAAATCGAATATTCCAAACATATGGATTCACAAACTTTACACAAAAATTTTGTGCAGCATGTCATATCTGTAACAAACATCATGCACAAGGAGCATTCAAACCCAAGCAAGGGAGTTTTCCTATACCACCATATCCGTTCCATTCTATCTGTATGGATTTCATAGAACTGAACAAATGTGAAGGGAAAAAATACTGTTTAGTAATTATAGACATGTTTTCCAAATGGGTAGAAGCTTTTCCAACTAAAAATCCAGATGCAGCAACAGTGGCAAAGGCCCTAATAAAAGAAATAATTCCTAGATTTGGCATTCCGGAAGGAATCTATAGTGACAATGGGACACATTTTGTTAATCAAACGATTCACCAACTTGGGAGATTCTTTGGGATCTTCTTGAAGAATCATTGTGCTTACCACCCACAGTCTGCAGGACTGGTGGAAAGGTACAATGGAATTTTAAAAAGCAAGTTGAGGAAGTTAATAAATGAAACACAAAAGAATTGGATTTGCTGTTTGCCTTTGGCACTGCTGAGCATAAGAACAGTTCCAAATGTAAAGGGTTTGACCCCCTTTGAAGTGATATTTGGAAGGGCATATTATGTGCCACAGTGGAAAGCTCTCATGCCTGCAGAACTAGAGGCTGACAGCTCATTAGCTAGCTATATGAAGAAACTGTTAACAAATAAAACTGTTTTGCAGTTGAACTCTTTTTCAGATAAAAGACAGACCAGACCGTTGGAAGCAGTGCTGACCCCAGGGTCCTGGGTGTGGTTGAAGGTCACGAAGAGGAAGAATTGGGCGAGTCCAAAGTGGGAAGGACCGTACCAGGTACTGTTGGCGATGCCTACTGCAGTCAAAGTTGCTGAGAGGTCGTCCTGGGTCCACCTGACGCACTGTAAACCGGTGAAGAATTTTCAGCTTGATAAACATTTTGTGACTGACACACAACAAAGGCAGGATGGCCAAGAGCGAAATGAGTAAAAATACAAATCAACCCTGAAGATATTGTTTAATCATCTTGCTAACTATGCATTTATTGACTATGATTGTGATGACTTTCCTTTTGTTGTGGTTCTTCCTACATATAACCACACAAGTAAAAGTGGAGAAACGTGATGAACTGTCTATAGACTGGCATCCAAACTTTAACACATACCTAGCTATGAAGCGTGTATATGTAGAGACTATGAACATTTCAAATTGCTGGGTTTGTACTGCCATACCAACAGCATAAGGAGGACTGTTGATGTCCGCTGTCCCCTTGGGGATAAATGAGACTTGGGAAAATTTACTTTTTGATACAGGTTCTGTAGGATCACAGGACAAAATTGCATTGTATTTGCCTATTACACAGAGGGGAATTGTATGTTTCTATAAGAATGATACACTCCAAGTGGGTTGGAGTAACTGTAACATAACTATATCTTATAAATGCTATATTAAATCTAAAGATAAAGGCACTGTTTGTAACACAAATTATGATTCATATTTGAGCTTAATGAAAACAACATTAAGTGATGTGCAGAGAAATCCTGTCTTGCATAAACAATTGTCTGTTATAGACAAGAAAATGTTTCATTCAGAATTAACCCGCATCAGTACCAAAGTAGAAAACTGTTATTTTGTTTGTGGGAAAAAAGCATACAAATGGCTACCTGAGAATTGGTCCGGCAGTTGTTTTTTGGGTTATCTGGTTCCGGCTATAAGGCATACTGCAGTATTACCTCTAGGTAAGATACAAAATGTAAGAGATGTAGCCCGAAAACCTGAAGATCCAATCAGAAAACCTGTAAATTCAATGGGAAAAATCGAAGCTGGTTGGAAGAACCATCATTCCGTGAAAGATAAAGAAAAATTGACTCATATGGACTTGAGTGACAGTGTTATATCTTGGGCTGGAATATTTCCAGCATATGGAACAGTCAAATCGATCTGGGAGTTGAGAAAACTGTCGAAGCTTCTCGAAGTAATGAGTAACGCAACTTTTTCGGCTCTCGAACTAGTGACTGATGAACTGAATGCAATGAGAACTGTTGTGCTACAAAATCGAATGGCTCTTGACTTCACCCTAGTGGCGAGAGGTGGTACATGCGCACTTATCAAAGAAGAATGCTGTGCGTTCATACCAGCCAATCGACACAAGATTAATGACCACCTAGAGGTAATACAGCAGGTATCAGCCATGACTGAACCAAGCCCAAACCCACTGACAAACTTTTCCCAGAGTCTGTTTGGTGGGTGGGGTTCTATCCTAATGAATATTTTGACTGCTATTTGTGTTGGTCTGCTCCTATTAGGAGCATGTGTCTGTTGTGGGATCCCCTGCATGAAAAGGTTAGTCAAAGATTTTGTTGATATATCTGTAACTGAAACTTTGTACCAAGACATTGAATTGGAACTATTGATTCCAGACGAAAGTTTTTCCGAAATATAAACTAAATGACTTGCCTAGTTTAAAGTCCTTAAAGGAGAAGGCTAGGGGATGATATAACATTGCTTATGTTTCTGAATAGAATAAAAAGTATTAAAAGGGAGGAAAATGTTAGAAAAATATGTATTTGAACATGTATAAAGTGCTAGTTTAAAAGCAAATAGTATATAATGCATTTTATTCTATTTACGATATGGCAATAAGAATGATTTTACATGTAATTGCTTGAAGCTTTGGAGCTGCAGTGTATTTGAACTCTGACCCTGGCAGTAGCCAGCTCAGCAAGCTTATGTTTTTCACTAATGATTATCTGCTGGGTCAGGAAATTAAATGTATAAAGCATTGAAAATTCTTCTTCCTTCCTCTGAGATAATTGGCCTTGTGAATGTTATCAAAGATAAGACACAGCTGCTAAAGTAAAGTTGCAAGAAGAACAAAGAAGTATATTACAAGACTGAACCAACTATTGTATTCGAGCAGGCCTGAAGCCTTGAAGGAGTAACATTTTACAGAAAGACATTATAACTAACCAGGTGCTTTGCAAGGCTGTATTATTCCCATGGGAAAACTTTTAAAATGTATAACATCAGCTTTTTCTTATGAATAGAATATTGTAGACCATAGTGATGTAGGTGCCCTGTGACTAATCACGTCAGTAAGGTGGGCACAGCTTGAATGTAAGACTATATAAAATTGTGTATTTCCTGCATCATGTCAGACAAAACTCTGTACTTGTATGTTTTTTTGCCTCCTGGTGTACACTAGTAAACTTTTACATCTGAGCCTCCTGTGTTGTTATCATTGTTTTTATTTAACAGAATGACATCAGCAGACTTGCCAAAGAAGGGCAATGGAGGCTGTAGTGACTGTGAATGACCTCAAAAAGCATTGTGCCCTACACAGACAAACACACACACACATCCATGCTTGCCATGTCTGGGAATAGAACTCCTACCTAACTAGTTTATCACACTACAGCATTACACATAGGACACACCATGGAGATTACTGAGCTACTCCTTCCCCAAAGGTGTATTTCAAAGTAATTGACATCAGCAGGCATGCCAAAGTAGGGCATTTGGAATTGTAGTGAATGTGACTGGCCTAAAAAGCATTGATCCTGAAATGGACAAACACACACAGTTGCCACATCTGGGATTAGAACTCCTACCTGACTAGCACATCACACTACAGCATTATGTAGTTATAGGATGCACTGTGGAGATTACTGGGCTGCTACTTCCCCAAAGGTGTATTTCAAGGTGAAGACATCAGCAGGCTTGCCATAGTAGGACAATGGGGAGTGCAGTGTGTGTGTGTGCATGGGCCATAACCCATTCATCTAGAGGCAGACACACAACACTCAGGCACACGCAGGTTTATATTCTGCAGGTACGTGTATACAACTGCTAGATGACTACTGACTTGTTCAGTCATGTTACACAGTTAGCACAATCACCACAGACACTGTAGTGCTGAGGGATACCAGAGACAAATGTCTATGGTGACTGACATTTGCACATTATGTAGTTTTAGCCAATTGGATGTATGCTGGGTGGGACAGGCCTCATGATGGAAGGCTCTTTGTCACTGTCACTCTCTTCCACACATCTATGTTTGTGTATTTTTGGCCTATTATAATGTGTTGTTCTTGGATATATGTGTGTATTCCTATCCAATGTGTGTGCAAAGCATGACTGGTGTGTACTGAGGAGTGTATGCACTAACATCTGCGACTGTCAGATATGTATGGTCCATTGTTGTTGCCAGACATGGACTTCATTTCTAAATGTGTGAGCATGCCCAGTATGAACTTTCAATATTTTGTTGTTTGACATGGCCTTCATTTCTCTAAGTGTGGGAGCATGCCCAGTATGACCTTCTGTACTGAATGTGTGAATCCATTCCAGATAGATTGTACTCCATTGCAGACTTTTGTGTTCTACACCTACAGCTAGAAAACTGTTTCTGCAGGATATCTGTAGATCGGTTTACAATATGGAGTCAAAATGGGCAAAGGATAGTGGGCTACTGTAGGTAATTGTGTCTGTGCTGCTTTTGCTACATGGTCCTGGTGTTAGCAGAGATATTCAGACATATGTACTGTTATACACTGTGATGTTTTATGCCATCAAGTACTGTCAGGTATACATATTTGCTTGCAGTGATGTCCTGGAGAACACATGGTGAATACAGCTGTGTCCAGTATTGTGGTCAGAAGCCTACATATTCTTGTACAATCAAGCCATTCTGGAGGGGAAGCTGCAGACACTTGCTGCTGGGTCTGTGTAAATGGTTCAGCACCTTGGTACAGTGATTGCAGAGGATCCCATACTTGTACATCCATCAACTTGACAGTATGGCCATATCCTGCTGTGGCCATAGCTCACAGCTGTACAGATTCACACAGGTTACCCAGAGGCAGGGATCATAATTCTGGACAGTACCCCTTCAAATTGTGGTTTACGAGCAGGTTTGTAGCCACCCATTCTTGTGTTTGCAGCCAGGGAGAGTATGTGCACACATCTGAGTTTCGGACTTTACACACTCCATGCCGCCCATGCTCCCACCCCCCTCTATTATTCTATCCTCTTCCATACATTATGCAAACATTATTTGATACTTTCCCTAAGGTTAGCACCTCATCACAGCAGTAATTTGGTGTTGGTCCACAGTTCATGCAGTAGGACATAGTGAACATGTTACTGGGATTTGTTTACATGGCCTTGCATTTGGGTTCTGTGGACTGTGTTATATTGTTATTTTGGAGTCCATGACATAACATACATTGGCGGTATGGGTGAGACACAGGCCTTTGGCAGAGGACTGCAGGCCATTTGGTAGTGATGCAGGCCAGCTGTAGCAGGCTGTTGTATTCTGTCACTCCTACAGTCCCAGACTGCAATACACTATATTCCCCTGGAGTGACAGTGTAGGTGTGCAAGGTGTTCATGCCAATACTTTCTGTCAGTATTGATCCAGTGGTGTAGATGCTGGCAGGGTGCTGCTTACAGCTAGGGACACACCTGCATTTGACACCTGCTCTGCATGCTGCATTCTTTTGCTATTGCCATACATAGGTGGGGGTCATATTGTACTCATTCCCAACAGCAGGGATGAGACCGGAGAGGTACCTGTGGGTGGTGTTGGGGTGACCTGGGTGCCTGTATGCTATGGGCACTACTTGCATCTGACTCACAGATATGCATGGGGCATTCCACTTATGCTAGCTTGTGCAGGGATGTCAGCTGTTTCACATTACTTCATTCCTATGACCTTTGTAGTCTGCCAGTGTTTTGCCAGATGACATTAGTATTCCCTACAACAAGCCCAAATAATGTGCTGCAAACCTATATGTACAATTCGAAGGTTGGGTCCATTTGACAGTTACATATTATACACTGTCTGTCTGGGGTACTTCCCCCTGTGTATTGCTTGTATATCTGGGCCGACATTCATGCCATGTCCGTCTTTCAGATGGTGACACATATTCCTTCCAAACATTTACTATGGCTTACTGCTGGAATGTGTTTTGCTGGGAAGCATTGTGTTTGGCACTGCAGTTGCGAGAACTTGGCCCTGTCATCGGCAGTACTGGGCAATGACCACCAGGACAAACCTCAGCATGCATACATACTGATCACTCTCACACAATATACAACACACACCAACCTAACACACACAGACCTGCATATTGTACACATGCTACAATCTATCCTGCTACCTTGGCCAACTCAGGTAATCTGTGACTCACTGTTATTATACCTACACATACATGTTACTACATTTCTACATAAGATTGTTGGGGGGGCACACCTGACTGTTACTACATTTCTACATAGGATTCTGGGGCGGCACACCACACTGTTACTACATGTTTACACAGGATTGGGGGGGCACACCTGATTGTTACTACATTTCTACATAGGATTGAGGGGGCACACCTGACTGTTACTACATTTCTACATAGGATTATTGGGGGGGGGGGCACACCTGACTGCTATTACATTTCTACATAGGATTTGGGAGGCACACCTGACTGTTACTACATTTATACATAGGATTGGGGGGGCACACCTGACTGTTACAACATTTCTACATAGGATTGCGGGGCACACCTGACTGTTGCTACAGTTCTACATAGGATTGTGTGGGGGGGCACACCTCACTGTTACTACATTTCTACATAGGATTGTAGGGCACACCTGACTGTTACTACATATCTACATAAGATTGAGGGGGGGGCACACCTGACACTTGTACACATTTGCAATGACTGTACTGGTATTTCAGGTACTCCATTTCATTCTGAATTCTAACCTATCATGCTGACTAGAGGCATATCAGTGTACTACAGGTCTTAGGTTTGATTGACCTACATTTCAGTTTCTGACTTCTTACCCTTCAGAACATCTCACTGATTGACCTGTTGTAGTTTGTCTGTGTAGGTCTGGGTGGATGTTCTCCATAGCCTTATCAGAGGCCTTAGCACAACCTTTATTTGTGTTTGTCTACACCTGTCCTGCTGGCTGAGACTGTTGTTGGATATGTGAGCCTCCCTGACTGGCATGTGTGTGTCCTATGGACACACATGTGGCCCAGCACATTTCCTGCAGTGAATTTTGTCACCTTGTCTAGTACTGGCTACTATGGTGACACCAGTATTTGTTACAGATCTCATGTTGCTACTATAGGTGTCTACTATCTGCTGGCATCCCATTCAGCCACCCATTTCCCTTGCATGCTCACATCCATACCATAGATTCAAGTAACAACACATACTACTTCATTCGGCAATTGGTAGGAAGAGTAACTTACCTTGTGGTTGTACCAGTATTGAGAATGGTTCTGGAGGGCTGACTATGTTGGATGCACATAGTGCACATAGCACACTCCCTATACATGGTTAAGCACAGGTAGTGCCATGTTTGGCATCCCTTTTACTGTATGTGCGAGTGAGAGAGAGGTGTCATTCCCTGGGTCCCTACTGTGTCAGTGTATGTGCTATTTGTTGCCTCTTTGTCAAGGCCTGGGCATACTGGGCACGTCTCCTTCTGGGGCAGGCTCAGGTTGTTCCTCCTCTGAGTCACTCTGTGCCTGTGCAGGCCTTGGCAGTGGTGGGGGGCTGTGTGGCCCTGCCCCATGCTGTTTCTGCTGCTGCTGTTTCCACAGGATCATATTGTGTAGCATGGCACATACGATGACAATTTGGGTACATGTAGCTGGTGAGTACTGCAAGGCTTCACCGGATGTGTCCAAGCACCTTAACTGTGACTTGAGCATCCCAAACACACACTCTATTATGATTCTTATCTGTGCATGTGCCTCATTATGGAGTTCTTGTCTAGGTGTGTGTGCATTTCTGATGGGTGTCATTAGCCACGGCTCCAGTGCTTAACCAGCATCCCCCACTAGGTGACCATAAGGGATGTCCCCATTGGCAATTCTCTGATGCCAGATGTGGGAGTCATGATAACTTCCAGGGCAGCCAGCACAAACATTTATTATAATGCCCTGGGGATCACAAACAACCTGGCAGTTGATGGAGGGGAAGCCCTTGCGGTTGAAGTAGACCCTACCCTGCTCACCAGGTGGTGCTTTGATGCATATGTGCATGCAGTCTATAGCACCTACTACCTCAGGGTATTCTGCTATTTGGTGGAAAAGATGCATATTGCTGGCCAACGCCTCACGGGTGTTGGGGAAATATATGTGCTCACTGGCATATGCTGACATGGCATACAGGAACTGGTGGAGAACCCTGGATGCTGATGCCTGTGAGATCCCCATAATATACCCTGTTGGCCTTTGGAAAATACCTATTCTTAGGCCTACACATACCTTAGTATCCACTGGGATGGGTTCCCCTCTGTTAGTACCGTGTGTGTGGTGTGGCCGGCACAGCTCAACAATTTGCTGTAGGAGGTCCCTGTCCACCCTACAGCGCTCTACTATCTCCAGCTCATGTAGCCCCTGGTAGGTTACCCTGGGTCTGTACACTCCTCCTTCTCCTCGCCTTGCTGTGGGATGGTTGACAGCATTCTCATCCTCATCACCCTCAGCCTCTTCCAGATGTTGATGTATGATAGCTGCTGCAGCCCCTATCATTTTGTTACTTTTGTTTGGTAAAATTTCCCCACTTGTGTACACCAGTGATGTAGAGTATGTGGGAAAAAAACAGAGAGAAAGGTGCTTGCATAGTTTATAGTAGTGTGCTGGGCTGGGTTGGTCTGCTGCTTGTGTAACTGGCTGATTCTGATACATTTCACCTGCCAGCTATGCTAGGTCTCCTTGAATACCTTCCTACTGCTGTTTTCCCTTCCCATTGCCTTCCTGTTTAATCCCCAAAGCAAGCCGCACAAACCCAGTGCTCAGATGTGCACAGAGCTGCTATTTCCTGGTTTAGTTTTGTTTTTCTTTAAAACCCAGTGTGCGGTGTGCACACCTGCTTAGGCACTGTAATGAGTGCTAGGCAGCCTCAGACACACACCCTTGCTTAGCTCTGCTAAACTAAGGGAAAACCCGAGCCACAAGGCTCCAATAAACTTACAGTATGCCTGACACCCCCCCATGATGTCAGCGAACTCTTAGGCTTGCACCATGGTTTTCCTGCACTTACACGTTTGGGTGCTGGCTAGCATTGAGGGGAAATCTGGGATTCAGTATCATTCCTCTCATTTGCATAGGATTGCCTGCTAATGCATAGTTACAAGTCCCACACTGAGCCTTCCCCTTTAGCAACCACTATTCACTGGCCATGTTCTGCCTGCTATTGAGTATAATGGCAAATTGGTGATTTTGGATAGAATGCTTAGTTCAGGTTTTTTTTTCCTTTGGCCCGATCCTGTTTGCGCGCTGCTGCCTTATGTTTAAGCAGCCAAAATTGGCTAGAAAAAAAAATATTTTATTATTTTTTTATTTTTTTCATTTTAGCAACTGTTTTCCATGCCAATGGCCATATATTTGGCCATTGCTATGTTTTACACATACTATGCATCCTTTATTTGGAGATGTCATGGCTCTGTTTTGTAGTTTACAGAAATGTACTTGGTTACTAACCGAGTACATTTCTGCAGACTACACTAGTCCTGCACAGCTGTTTTTCACCTGCAAATAGGGTAATTTGCATACAGGAGCTGTGTCCATGCAGGAATAGTGCAGGAGCACTCGTGCATATCCCTGGAGCTTTTTCCTGGATGGCACAGCAGCCATATTGCCTCCAGCAGCTCTTGCACTATTCCTGCACACCTGCAGAGCTTGCTGAATCTGGGGGACTATAAATATAATCCAGGTAAGCGACAGTGCTAGACATCATGATATCTGATATATCTACATTCCTTACGAGAGTAATCATAATGCATGGAGGAAAAAGCCACAACCAAATATTATAAATAACTCCAGTAGCAACTTTGAAGAATATACTATTAACGTGGTTAAATTTTATGTCAAGAGTTAGTGCTATAAACATAAACTTTAACATTTGTGAAAGATAGCATATATTGTGCTATCTAATGCTTCCTTCATAAGAATTTTAGAAACACCAGTCTTTCTGTAAAAGCATAATGTACTTTTCAAATACAATAATAAAGTACCCAGAAGTAATCTAAAACATCAATATGAACAGTTTGTGTCAATTAAAGCCACTAATGACTTAAGTTAGGGAAGGCTAATTTCAGTTAAAAAGAGAGTCTTAGTCCAAATATAATAAAATATCTGAAGGGACAAGATTCAATTTTGAACAAAATGCTGTTATTTAGGAGATAAGAAATTATATCAAGCATGAATATATATATATATATATATATATTTGGGTCCACTTCTAAATCTTGAAATTCAAAATACTGAGTCCAAAATCTTGAAAGTTCAAAATACTGAATTTCATAATATCGAAAAAAGAGAGTACACTAACACTTAAAATATTCCAGCACAACTACATAAAAAACATATTACTCTTCTCCAATGATAAAAAAGGGGGCAAGCCCCATGCAGCCCCATACCCCCCGCTACTTAAATATATCAACTCTGAGATTGCACTCCACAGAAGAAAATGGCAAACATAGCATTATGTGCTTCATGACTGCCTGTATTAACCTTAGTCATGTTCCCTTTTAATTTGCTACACAGCAACATAACTCATCTTAGTGGAGTAAAGTGTGATCTCAGAATTTATATATTTAAGTAGCAGGGGGTGTGGGGGGTGCAGGGGGGCTTGCCGTCCTGCTAATAGTTGTGGTAAACTAATATGCTTTGTCTTTTATTTGTTTCTCTATGTACTTCTGGTGGAGTATAGTATATCCTGTAGTTTTTTTTTCGATATTATGAAATTCAGTATTTTGAGTTTTCAGTATTTTGAACTTTCAAGATTTTGGACAAAGTATTTTGAATTTTGAGATTATGAGATATATATATATATATATATATATATATATATATATATATATATATATATATAAGATATATCTGAATCCAAGCTGAAGGTAGTATCACAAGTTCAATTTAAGTGTAATGTGTTTGTGTTGAACCTAATAAGTGACTCATTAAAACCAAAAGTGTATAGATATGATTTTAATGTATAATTTGTGTAATTCATCAAGTTTAACAGTAAGAAAGAAAAGTAACTAAATTTGGTAGAAGTCTTCATTAATACAGTTTTAAGGACTCAATGACACCATCAAAGACTAGAACTGTTGTACATTCCAGTTGTATATTAGTATGAAACACCAGTCTGCATCTGTAGCCTGTTATAAACGCTGGCAAACTGAAACATGTCTACTTCCAGTTCTACTAATAGTAGTGACCTATTTATTTAACATTTGTTAACTGGGAAAGTCCAACTTGGAACAAAGCCAATTTTCAGTGGAGGCCCTCTTAGAAGTGCTCCAGACATGTCTTTATAACGTGGGAGCATCCAGTGGACACAAACGCAGGAAAGACATGCAGACTCCACACAGAAGGCACTCCAGCTGAGAATCAAACCAGAGAACCTCTTGCTGTGAGGTGACAACGTTACCGCTGCACCATTGCACTGTCCCAACACAACCACTTGCATAACTTGCATTATAAGACCTAATGAGTAGGACAACAATTCATTTAATTTAAATAGGGGTGCTATGAGGAAATTCTGTCTTTGTTTAATAGAAATCTGGTGTCAGATGGAAATTTGAAGCATGTATTGTGAAATATGCTGACCTCAGTAAATAGCTACATTATGGGTGGTGCAGTGGTGCAGCAGTTAGCTTTGTGTCCCCACACCAAGAAGTTCTCCAGTTTGTTTCTTGGCTGGGGTGCCTTCTGCACAGAGCCCTCCCTGCGTTTGCATGGGTTTCCTCTGGGTAATCCAGTTTCCTCCCACATTCCAAAGACATGCGTCTGAAACATTTCTCCCTGGGCCTCTGCCAAAAAGGTCTCTTTCCCAGCAAACAAATGTTAAATAAATAAATAAATAAATAAATAAATAAATAAATAAAATGCCTTTAGTCTACTGGGCATGAGTATGCCAACATTTTAACCCTGGCTCTGACAATGCCAAAGTTTCGGTAAGAATTGAAGGAACTGTATGAAACTGTAAAAAAACTGTAATAAAGCTGGAATTATTGGAATGAATGCCTTTATCTTTTAATTACCCAGAACTATGATTTATAGGTGCCAGTCACTCCTTTATGTGCAAAATCTTGTATCTTTTAGAATAAAAGACTGCACACAAGATCTGATGAGGATGGTTTATTATGTAGTGGCAGCATACAGTGGATGTAGATGCCAACAATATCCAAATCAAATTTTACTGTCACAAATAGTCTGAAATAGGCTGATTGATAATGTTTGCAGCTTCTGCATTCATTATACTGTCTGTAAATTCTGTACTCAGAATTAATCCCTCTGCCCTCATTCTAGAGTGTCTGTACCGAACGTCTCTGGACTGCACTGCTACGAATTTCTGTGGATCAATCCAAACTAATTTACTAAATACTGTGTCTGAAGTATTTCTCCTAATAATACCAAAACCCTGTATATTCCCTACAAGTTGTACATGCTTTTTTAACCTTGGTTCCCAAGCCTTGTACCATCTATACAATATCTGTTTGTACTTAATGTACTGCACATTCTATTTACACATTTTATTCTTATCAGTATTATTGACTGAAATCTACTTCATTTGTATCCTTCACTGAAACATTCCTTCCTATTGAAACCACATTCACTGAAACTTCATGTGAAATGTAAAATAAAATGACGATATAGGCTTTCTATGGCTGCATTTCTAGACTTGCGTAGACTTGCGTAAAGGGAATACTATATTTATGTCCAACAAATTACTTTTAAGTGAAATCTGAGCTTTCAGTTTGAAAATACTAAATAAGAAAAAAATCTAATATGTATTCAGTTGTGTAGTATAACAAAGAGTAAAGCTGACATTAAATGTGTCATAATGCATAAATAAAGCTCCTGGTTTCCTGATAACCAATATGTTGCAAGTTGTTATTATACAGACACAAAGTAGATAAAGGCATCATGCACATTAAGGGATCAAACATATGCACAGCATGTTGCATCCAGCAACTACATATATGCTTCAGGTGGAGAATGTGTAATTGGGAATGATTTAGGTAGTGGATTTTGTGTGAAAGAAAGTCTTATATAAGCGTAACTGAAAGGTCAACATAGCCATGTCTTCCTCCAATAAGTTGTAGAATGTAATGAAAATGTCTCTTAGTTGCATCCTGAAATACATTAAAGACCAGTTATAAAAGTCAAAATAACTATAACTATGGGTACATGCCAAGGCCTGTTTGGAGAGGGAAGCTTTCCTGCAGTGGTCCAAATGATAATAAGTGTAAACTGTTTAGTAATTAGTTAATTCAATGTTAATTCAAATCACTTTTGAATAAGGACAAAGGTAAAGATTGCAGTGAAAGATTAGTGAATGAAAAAATGAAATGCTCTGTGGAAGTGAAATATTTTGAGAAAGAACCAGATGAGAAGGTAGAATTGAGTTGCTGTGATGCTAAGTATTCGCCACGTAGAGAAGCTAAGACAGCATTAAGACTAAATGTAAGTGAGGTGACCAACAACCTGGATGCAAAACAAATTTCAAAGTGGAATTTTATAGAAATGTTTGCTGTCTCAATTAAAAGGGCAAGAAGTTGCTACTACTGGGGATGACAAATTCCTAAATGATCAACAGGGGGGTAATGGAGCCAGGTAAATAGTAAATAGCAGAAATTCATTTATTCTTTCATTCCATATAATCCATCTAACATAAAATATTTTTTTTATCTTTTCTAACATATTCTTTACTTCTCTACTTAGAATATCCATATTTAATCATAGCCATGTTTATTTTGTCCACTTATTTTATATCATCAAACAAATCTTCTTTATATAGTTTTCTCCATATCTTTTTTACTCTTTTACATTTCAAAAACATGTTACAGAGTTTCTTCTTCATGACAATGCAAACATATTCTATCACTTTTCTTCTTATATGGCATATTTCCTTTTACTGGCAATTTATCTAATACCAGTATCCACATAAAATCTTGACATTCTACTTTCTGATTATATCATTTGCTTTTTATTTTTATAGCTTTAATTTTTCATCTGTTAGATTATCCCCTAGTTTTACATAGCGCTGTTTTATTATTACATTCTTATACCATACTTTCTATCTTTTTCTATATCATCAGTGTTTATTTTCCAAAAAATATATATTTTTTATTGGTAGCATTTTATTTTGTTATTTATACACTGTTTTTCTCATTTACTCTTTTTACCATACACCAGAAGTTATCATATTTAGATTTATACAGTTTTACTACTAATTTCTCATATTTTTCATTTACCCACTTTAACACTTTGTACAAATTTAGTAAACAAGAAAAAAAATGTACACTGTGTACTGAGCAGAAAATGCCAGTAAAAATGCCTTTGTAGTCCAAGGGTTTTCTTCACAAAATGTATACCACTGCACCACTGCACTACCCTCATCATTACACCACTGCACCACTGCACTACCCTCATCATTACACCACTGCACCACTGCACTACCCTCATCATTACACCACTGCACCACTGCGCTACCCTCATCATTTATCATTTCCTTCTTTTTATGGTTGCCTCTTAAATCACAAAGTCTTTTTTATTATACTGTTCATGTTTATCACTACATAGTCTAAAATCTGATGAAATAAGATTCCCCCTTCTTTACAATTGCTATAAATATATAATGTTACAATTCTACATACTTGTTTTTTACATTCTCATTTTGCTAAAGTTACGTCTAATACCATTATTGTATTTCTACAGAATATGGATATTCCTGAACATCTCTCATTTCCCAAATTCCAGATTATCTTTTCTTTCCATAGTTTTTCTGTTTGTAATCTTTCTTCATTTGTTAAAAATCTTGTGTCTTCTAATATAATTACATCTACATTACATGTATTACACCATCCCAAAATTTATTGATGTATTGTCATTTGTTAACCAGGTTGGTCCAGCTAAGCCAAAGGCCTGTTTTCAGTCAGTCAACAGTCATTCAAGACAAAAATTTACATCACAAATGGCATATAACAAGAATATATAGAACAAAGTGAAGTTAACTAATTTAACAGTTTTGTACAGGTTTTGGCGTATATCTATGCAGTAACAACAAGGAAATCTAGATGTAAAGGATTATTTAGAAGACAGAAGGTGTTGGTATGTAGTAGTATTAGCAATATGGAGAGGAACAAGAACTGAGGAAAGAGAGAGATATGATAGAAGAAAGTGGATTTAGGAGGAGGGTAGCTAGAATCAGGTTGGAGGTTGACAGGACCAGGGCCCGGTGTTTTGTAAATAGTGTTTAAGCTCATGTTTGAACTGGGACTTATGAGGGATATTTCTTATATTATGTGGGAGGGAGTTCCAGGAGTGGGCTACTGAGTACTTCTGTAGTGACTTCCCAATATATTTTGTGGGTTTGTAGATGTCCAGGAACTGTTTGTCAGATGTACAAAGCTGATATCGGGGGTTGTATAATGATACAATGTTAGAGACAGAGGGGCAGGAAGTGGGGCTATAAAAACTAGAATGTGTTATATGCAGTTGAGAAAGGAGCAGTTGCTTGGGGAATTCAGGCCACTGCAAAGACTTAGAGCAAGCCTTCTTACTATATTCTTAATACTATTCACATTTACAGAAAGCACTCTAGAATTTTAATTTTTCCTTTAATTCATGACTTCAGACATTCATAGCTAATTACTAGGTTACTTTTCATAATAGGCCATGTTAAGCCTAACAAATTTCCTTCCCAGAGCTGAGCATCAAACCCTGCACAATCTGTCTGTGAGTCAAACACCTTAACCATTATACTAAGTCCCAAACATTAACTATATATTCTTTTTCAACCGTTTCCATTCTTTTTTCATTTGTACATGTTCTTTTTCTGTCTTTTACTCTTTTACCAATAGCATGTTTCCCTTTTACTACATCTCAATTTATGTCTTCTTCATCACTTATTTCAATATTTTCTTCTATGTCCTCATTATTTTTTCTCATGTAATGTTTCTTCTATATGTACTACTTCTAAAATGTCTTCTCTTATTTCATTTTATTCTCTTTCTTTTTCCTTACTCTTATTTTCATTTTGCAATCCATCCATAAAATATCCACTTTTCTTACATTTATAACATTTCAATTCACATATTTTTTGCATCATGCCCCCATTTCCCCACAAATATAACATTTCTTTTATCATAGTTACTTATCAAATGTCCTTCTTTTCCACAAAAAACATGTTTTGGGCTGTCCCCAGTATTTTACAACACCCCTATTCCCTTCCACATTTATCATGCTTGGTACATGTATAATCGTTTCTCTAATTTTAATACACTATTACACTACATTATTTTTCAAGCTGTGGTTGTATAGCGGTTAGAGTTGCAGCTTTGTATATATATATATATATATATATATATATATATATATATATATATATATATATATATACATATATACACAATCCCAGCCACCAGTCCATAAACCTCTTTTGCCATAAACTTTTGCAATGTCCAGTACTTCTTTACATAAAGCTTTCAAATGTCCTTTCAAAGTCTCTCTTTCTACCTCTGTTCAAAACTGTACATGAATCTTCTTTTTGGTTTCTCTGTTAAATGCTTGTTATGCATAAAGATTCTATGGGTGTTAGAAAAATATGTATTAATGTGTGTATTATCAATATGCTTAGTGTATTTAGAGTTTGAAAAAGGGTTAACACATTTATTCTATTTCATACTGCATAAATCTGTACAAACTGCAGTTGCCTTCTGACCTTGTACTGTTAGCTAAAATCTTGCTTGTGCCTTGGAAATTTACTGAGAAGCAGGTGATTTCTGATTGCGTTAGGAAAATAATGAATAGTACAATGCTACTTGTATGAAACTTAGACAAGAAGTTCCACTGTGCCATGAGAAAATACACAGCTGTAGAAGTTATAGATAATTAGTACAAAGCCTGCTTGAAAATATGAACTGCAATCAGCCTTTGCTTGTATCTGTGTTAGAAGAGTACCTTGAAACGTAACACTGTACAATAGACACTTGTAAACGGATTAATAGTGACCAAGGCCAGGTTGTTTTTCTGAAAAGTTTCTCACAAATCTAGTCATGTCAGCAGAAAATCTGAAGTAACATCTGCTGTAGAACAATGCTAAAAGTTGCGTTTGACTACGTCAGCTTAGAAGGCCATGTCTTGTAAAATAGTATAAGAATGAACATACTTCCTGTTAGTAGTTAGACAAATCCTTGTATTTGCATGTTTTTGTCTCCTTGCTGCAAGTAAATTAAAGTGCCTTAACTGAACCTTACGTGTACTGGTCTTTGAAGTTTTTTCCTTTGACAGATTGGTCCTTTGGACCAGAAACCTTCACTCAGCCTTGGATCAGACAGGACAGGTGGCTTGAAACCGTACGGGGAAGAAACCGCATCGGTTCTTCTTATTCGAAAAGTCCTCCGACTGAATTGTCGTACAAAAGAGGCCAGCCACTTTCTGATCTGCGACTGAAGGACGGGTTTACTCGAACCAGGTGATCAATCACGAAGACTCAGGTAAGGTGAATCCACCTTCTTTTTTCTGTTTTAGATCAGAGACTAGATTTGTATTTGTTCTGTTGAGACTTTATTTATAAGTCAGGGACAGAAAGATTACTGTCTTGTCATAGATCAGGGAAACAGAGCAGGTAGGCAGTCATTCTGAAGAGACTATAAAAACATCCGTGGTACCACGTTAAAAAATAAGGTGTTACATAATGATTAAAAGGGTAGAACAAAATGGGTAATAATTGTACAAAAAGGTCCCAAAATCCGCCGTTAACTGAAGACGCAAAATACATGCAGTCACAGCGTGCTGATAATATTAAATACTACTCAAAATGGGTTAATAAGTATGAATTTGATGGTAAACTAGAAAAATCCTCGCTTGTCAAACTTGTCAGACAGCTAAAAACTGATTCTAAAGGTCGGGTAAAAAAGCAATGTCAATTAGGAATTCCTCAGGCACACAAGTGGATTGAGGAAGTAAACCGAAGGGAACAAAAGAATAATAATTCAAAAGCAATGTTTTTAGATAAGGAGGACAATAACTTAGTAATAGCATCAGCCCCTCCTCCTCCCTTACCAGAATATGAGGCAAGTGAACAAGTTAGTCCACCCCTGTGATATTCTGCTGTCATTGTAAATAGAGACACTACAAAAGCGAAACCGTTTATTAGAGATCCCGTTGAGACCTGGTCTCAAACACGGGCAGGAAACTCAAAAGGGGACATTGAGTTATATCAAATGGGTAGAAATTCATGATTTATGAATGAAGAAGAAATATGCCCACTTATAGAAGTACCTAATCCTCAGGCAGGGCAAGAAGGTCAGGACCCAACTATTCTAGTGTATAGACCCTGGACTCCGGAAGATATCCGGAAAGCCACTGAGGGAATTCCCCATCCAAAAGTTAATTTTAGAAAGTTCTTAGAAGATTTGCAAGGAATGAGGCTGAGTTATAATTTAAACGGAGAAGAGGTAGAATAAGTAGTCAGACAAATTGTGGGACCAGATTGGCACATGATTAGTGGCGACTGGAATCCCCGTGATATTGCGCTCAGGCCCCTCCCACATAGTAGTGCAGAATTAGACAACAGAGTGAAAGGTCTTACAGACCGAATCTCTGAGAAATGGAAGCCTAGGGCAGACTGGACTTGCATTAATCAATGCATCCAACAGGAAGGTGAAGCTATTGATAGATATTATGCCAGACTATTAGAATGTTTTAATAACCATTGTGGAATGCAGGTTCCTGAAGATCAGACACATAATTCCCCATATGTTGTATCAAACTGACTGCCCACTAGGTGGCGTCCCAATCCATTTGCTCCTTCCACTTTCATTCCTTCTCTTCTCCTTAATCCCCATAGTTCTCTCTCACTACTACTATACTCCATCCCCTTACCCCTTACCATCCTCCTGATTGCCTGTCCTCTCCACTCTACTTATATATCTCTCTCTCTATGTCTATGTATATCTGTCTGTTCCTTCTCTTCTTTTTTATTTTATATTTCTCTGTTCCTGTCTCTTTTCTTTCTATTTCTGTATACTACACACTTTTCTTTGTTGCTTTATAACTTACCTAACTACTGTGCAAGCTACCTTCTTCTCTTCATACTCCACTGATCCACTCGATTGTTTTCTTCATTTCTCCTTTCTTCTAATTCCCCGCCCTCCCCCTCCCCTGTGGCTCACCTCACCTCCCCTCCCCTGCCCCACCCGCCCCCCCCCCCTCTTACCTCTACATTTATAACTAACCCTCCCTCTACCTAATTCAACTCTCTATCTCTCCCTCTCTCCTCATTACCCTCCCATTTGTGACTTCTCCCACTCCCCACCTACCTGCACTCCCGCTCTCACCCAGTAATTTTTCACACTCACTCTCTAATTTTTCTGTCCTCCTCTACTTCCTTACCCTGTCTCCCTCGACAAACTCCTAACTTTTTTAACTTTTTTTCTCCTCAATCCTCCTCTCCTCTCCCCTGCCCTCTCCCTCCCTTCCACCTTCTCCGGCTCCTCTCCTCATTCTCCTTTTCTCATTTCTTCATACTTCTTATCTTCCACCTTCCTCCCATCCTTTACCTCTTCATACCTACTTTAATTTCTCCACTCATCCCTTTCACTCACTTTTTTACGCCTTTATTACTTAACACAACGCCTCCCAAACTTCCTCTTCTTTATTCCTCCTACCAGCACTGCCCACAACTACCTTCAAACTTTCTCAACTAATACCATCTCCAAACAACTTCCTTCCAAACCATCCCAATCTCAAACATATTCCTAAAACCCAAAACTCTATACTCCAATCCTCCATCCCAACCCTGGTCCTTGCTTCACAACTAACAACTCAACCCTCGGTCCCTACCACAACTCTCATATCCTCCCCTAACCCCTTACTTCTCTCTCTTAGGCCTCCAACTCTCCCTCCTTCCTCTTCCTCTCCTAAATGCCCAGAGCCTAAATAAGTAAATACACTAAATGCCTAGAGCCTAGCCAACCAAATAAACCAAACCAAAGCCATCTCTCTGAAACTCTCAACCTAACCTGACATCTTAGCCATCTGAAACTTAACTTACCAAACCCAAAACTCCAAAAATCCTAAAAATAAAACCAAATGGAGGCAAGTTGCACCGCTTAACCGTTTAAACAGAAAAAATCTACACTCAACAAATCTCAATAATTCAAATTCAAACAATACAACTCTATCTCCTACAATTCCTAAATTCTAAAAAAAATATCTGCATTATCTCCTCTATTAAACAATAAACATAACATCTCTACCCTTGGAAATCTATCATCTGGGCCTCAACAAAAAAAATTGGAACCTTTCTTCACTTCTTCCAACCTAATATTGATTTGAAACTATTCATCCTTCTCCTTATGCATTAATTAATTGGAATAAAATTAACCACCTCACCTTCATCCTTCTTCATTAACCTGTACAACCAACCATCCACATTCACACTATCTCACGCCCCAACCCAAACAACACCCCCTCTCATCCACTATCCCATTGATCTTACACCCTCCCACCAAAACAAAATACTCTCTGCCACTACTAAACCAGACACCTTCATTGACATTCTGCCATCATAACTCTCCAAACACCAAACAACATCACCTCCAACACTCACACACACGTCCACCCCAGCAACCTCAACTCCACAAACTTCCAAAGCCTTCTCAACAAACACCAAAACTGGCAAATCCTAACACCCTTCCCCTCTTCCCAAACACAATTTTACCTCCATTTTCTAAAAAGGCTTCACAAAGAATAAGCCCCACCCAAGAAACAATAAGAAAAAAAACTAATCAAATCCATGGCTGCTCAAAACCACCCAAAAAAAACATTACAAATGGAACAATAACCGAGCTCTACAAAAAAAAAAATAAGAAATCTTCTGCCCTGCAAAAACTTCAATAAACCAAACCCAAGCAACAACTAATTTAATCACAAAAAAAAACTAAAAACCCAAACTTCAGTCTAACAACAACGTTAACTCCAAAACAATTTAAAGCCCAGATTACCATTTACTCCCCTACTCCCCCCAATAATCCTCTATAGCCAGACCCTAGCTTTAACCTATTAACTGACTCTCCTACTCTCCTTTAACCTATTTTACTACTACTACTCTAATACCCTCACCACCAAATCTTTGTTCAATAGCAACTACTCTCATTCCTCCTCTCCCTCCCTCCCCCTTTTGCCTCCTCCTATCCCTATCATCAATCCTGCAAAAACATTGCTATTATAATTTATCAAAGCTTTTGCACTAAACTAAAAGAATCCTACCGACAATCCATAACTTCCTCCCTCCTTCCTCCCTCATGCTGCTCTCTGTATTGCCATCCCTATCAGCATCCTCTTCAATAGATCTTTAAAAAAATTTCACGTGACTAAAAACCCTTTCGAAATGTGTGTCCCACCCTTCCTTATGCCTCTTGGGCCCCAAAACTAATATCTCCAGCTTCCCCTCTTATCGCCTCTTAACAAACCCATATCAAATGTGTCCACCACCAACTTATGCCTTTTTCTACCCCATTTAACCCAAAATAACCTAGGAACAAGTACCTTCACTGGTCCTGGCCCACACCACAGCTACCTTACACTATCCTTCTTCCTTCTCAGAAACAGGGCCTCGGGCCCCCCTCTGACTTCCTGTATCCCTACACCTACTTCTTGAAGCTTCCAACACTATCTCCCACAAATACCTTCTCTTCCATCTCTCCAACCTTCATCTCTCCCCTCTCAACTCTCCCCTCCAACCTCCCTCCTGGTTCACCAGCTTCCTATCTGACAGATCCACTGTAACTGTACCAACCAACTTGCCTCCTCCACACCACCATCGTGTTCCCCGTGTTCCTGTCAATCCATCCTGAAATAGCCAATCAACACCTAAATACTTTTCTTCACACATCAGTCCTGACAACTCATAAAAAATACCGATGACTCTCCACTTAAGTTTGTGCCGCCCACCTTGCCAGAACTACTGACAAAACTCAAGGCCAATGAACACTAACGAGAACTGGATGCACTGCGAAAACATCTCTCAACTCTAATAAAACTACTAATATACTCCACCTTCCTCCCACCAACTCTAGTCCTCACACAAATGCTTCAAGAAAATACAGCCAAAGCAACCTTGCCATAGAAAAAGCCTCGCAAAAACTCCCAAACTCACCATAGATGAATAACTTGATACTATAATAATACAAGCCAACTAAAACAAAAAGAAAAAGACTAACCTACTTGGTAAATTCTGGCTACCTCAAACCGCTTTCTCTAAAACTCCTAATTCGCGACTCAACCAACTACCTTACCTACAATCCCTCTTCTATTATAACCCTCTTCTAAAATCTAATAACCTACTCTCAACTCTCACCTTTGAAACAAACTGGAATTGCTAAATCATATTCTCAAATTACTCCAAAACTCCTACTCAACATCCATCCACCCTACAATCATGAACTTGATGAACTCCCCAATCCTACTCAATACCCCAACCTCCATCCACTGCAGCAAAATTAAATTTTTCCTTCCAAAATCCTTCCACTAACAAAACAAACTCCCTTCACTCTTACATCCCAGCAAATCTCAATCTGAACACCACGCAAACTTTAATATTCATAAAGGCAAATGCTCTGCCTGCTTACTCTTCAACATTCAATTAAAACAAAACCTAAACCTACTCTCCTCCTCCCACTTAACTCACCCTACATAAATCATAATCAATCCTAAAAGACTTTTATTCTCATTCTATTCCAACAATGTAAATGCTCCTGCTTTCCTACAACATAAATACAAAATAACACCACATAGAGCCTGCTCACCTCTGCTTCTCTCTTGACTTCCCCTCTCCTTTTCATTTTTAATACAACAACCATAAATCCATAAATGACTGATCAATTTTTTCTTTTCTCTCTCTTAGTATGAATATATACACATTAGTAACTGTAAAGTATTCACTAATTTTCTTGAATTGTGATTGAGTTTGCCTGAAAATGAGCAGCAGTTAAAGAATGCATTTTTGAAAGGCAGTATTGCACCCATCAGCAGCTTTATTACAAAGCACATAGTAGATCATCATACAAGCAGGTTACAGTCATTACTTGAATATGCTAGGCATGCCGAAAGGCATTTTAATAGCAAAAAGAAAAAGAAAGCCCAAGTATTTTCTGTAGAAGATGGAGCAGAAGTATATGTAGTACAGTCTGGGAAAAAGGGCAAGAGGAATGTCCAGGGAAACAAACAATCTGATCAACGATCAGAGGACTTTGAAGGGAGAAAGAAAAGGGGTGAATGTTTTAAATGCAGTAAGAAAGGACACTTGGCAAGGGATTGCAAGAAAAACAAGAAAGCAACCACGGAGGATAAGGAGGGTGAGGACTGACTATATGATAGTCAGGAATCACTAGAAGGGGATAGCAGAGAAGGGACAAATGAGAATGTGATAGAGGGAGTAGAGAATGTGACAGAAGAAATAGAGGAAGTGCAGGAAGTTACGGATAGTGAAGAAAATGAAATATTGGATTTGGCTTTATTGAGCTTAGAGCTCTATTTAGCAGACACAAAACCAGAAGTTACACTCCTGGTAGAAGGGAGAGAAGTCAGATTCTTGTGTGACTCAGGGGCATCACGGACCCTGGTACATCCCTCCAAACTGCCAGAGAACTCAGAGTCACCTGATTACATACTAGTGAAAGCAGCTAATGGACAGCTGTATTGGGAGCCCCTCTCCCATAATATTGCAATAACTGATCCTGTTTCAGGATTGACCCAGAAAAGTGAAATTGTTGTTTCTCCAAAATGCCCAGTAGACCTCTTGGGCAGAGACCTCATGCAGCTATTTGGTACAGCAGTAGTTCCATCTATGCAGGGTATGGAAGCACAGCGCCAAACTGATACCTTTGCAGTGCAAACGGAGGGTAAAACGTACTATTGGTACAGCCAGAACTTGGTTACGACTGGTCCAGGGGCGGTGACCGAAGAGTTGATGAATGTAGCAGTCAGCAAGTTCCCCTCCCTTGACATTGATAAACAGCATTTGTTGCACTGTACTCTGTATTATTGTAATACACCAGGACCTGATAAGGAATATGAGCAAGAATTGTTTAGAAATTGTGCAAACAGATTAATATTACGTAATCTGTACTGGGACACAGAAGGGAACAGTGTAGCCAGCTGTTCATTGCCCCAGGAATTCTTTGCACTCTATAAATCTAATCGATTACCACATGTTAGCTTAACTAAGGACAAGAATGTAAAATGGTTAGACTTAGGAGAAAAAGTCACGAGATGGGAAAAACAGACAGAGTTAGAACTGTCAGAACAGGGAATACAAATGCAGAAGTTGAATTGGATAACTCAGACCCACCCAGCTGTATACTTGCAGTCTAGCGAGGACAGCTGATTAGCACTCCTATTGAAGGAGGAAGAGAATGCCTTACAGAATATACCAGAAAATCTCTGGTCAGCAGGAAAATCAGATGTAGGACTTATTCGTACAGCAGGACCAGTTACTATTACACCAAAGTCAGCATTTAGACCACAAAAGAGACAGTATCCCTTAAGAAAAGATGCAGAGGTAGGAATCAAACCTATTATAGCAGCTTTACTTAAGGAAGGGGTGCTGGTGGAATCTCCTGATTCACCATGTAACACACCCTTATTTCCTGTTAAGAAAGTGAATGGAGAGTGGCGTATGGTCCAAGATTTACAAGCTGTAAATGACGCAGTAATACCAAGGGCACCTACAGTGCCAGACCCACACACCCTGTTGAATGATTTAAAACCTCAACAGAAATATTTTTCCTGTGGTAGATATCAGCAATGCGTTCTTTTCGATACCAATACACCCTGACAGTCAGCACTGGTTTGCATTCACATTTCAAGGGAAAAGGTATACATATACGCAACTACACAGGGGTATTGTGAAAGTCCAACAATATTCTCACAAGAAATGGCAAGCAACTTGGTGGGGTTTACCCCACCAAGAGGTAATCAGATTTTGCTTTATGTTGATGATATACTGCTGGCGTCTCCCACCCAGCAAGATTGTAAATAAGACACTATAGTGCTATTACAATTTTTAGCCACTGAAGGACATAAAGTAAACAAGAATAAACTGCAGCTTTGGAAAAAACAGGTTAAATACCTAGGATATGTAATATCCAAGGAAGGTAGGACATTAGATGAGGACAGAAAAATAGCGATTTTGCAAGCACCAAAACCCACCACCAAGAAGGAAATGATGTCCTTCCTGGGTACGACTAATTTTTGTCGGAGTTGGATTCCAAACTATGCTTTGGAATCTGCACCATTGACTAACCTGTTTTATAAAAAGCCTATGGCAGCACAAGATTTGCTACAATGGACACCAGAAGCAGAATCTGCTTTCTGCAAACTGAAACAGTTCATAGCGTCCTCATTAGTTTTGGGATTACCGAACTATCATAAACGTTTTTTCCAAACTGTAGATTGTAAGCAAGGTTATATGACATCAGTGTTAACACTGCAGCATGGGGACAAGCAACGCCCTATTGCTCATTATTCATCACAACTGGACCCAGTGGCACAGTCTTTACCTCACTGTATACAAGCAGTAGTTGCAGTTGCAATGGCAGTACAGGCTTCGGCCTCAGTAGTGCTGTTCCACCCTCTCACATTGAGAGTGTCTCATGCAGTCGCGATTATTTTACTGCAAGAGAAGGTAGCATATCTTTCCCCTGCTAGGCATCTTTCCTGTATGACTATACTGTTGAGCCAACCTCATATGACAATTGAATGATGTACAATTTTGAACCCTTCAACCTTGCTCCATCCCCTGTAGATGGCACACCACACAGCTGCCTGCAGGTGATTGAGCAAAAGACACTGCCAAGAAAAGATCTTATGGATGTTCCCTTGGATGATGCCGAGGTGACATACTACGTGGACGGCTCATGCAAAAGGGGTCCTGCAGGACAGAACCTAGTAGGATATGCAGTAGTTTCTGATACTGACATTATAGAAGCGAAATCTTTACCACACAACTTATCTGCACAGGTAGCAGAATTGATTGCCTTGACACAGGCATGTACCTTAGCAAAGGATAAATGTGTGAACATTTTTACTGACAGCCAATATGCTTTTTCTACTGTACATGTTTTTGTGCAACAGTGGAAAAATCGAGGAATGATAACATCTACTGGCAAACCAATCAACCATGCACAGTTTATTTTAGATCTTTTAGAATCTATTCAGTTACCTCAGAAAGTAGCTATTTGTAAATGCACAGCTCATACCAAACAACAGGATAGAATTTCAGAAGGTAATGCGAGAGCTGATACAGCTGCAAAGCAGGCAGCTTCAGAAGTATTTCTTTTGAGTGAGGAATTACAACCCTCTGAGATTTTAGACTTAGAAATGTTAAAGACAATGCAGACACTTACTATGCAAGCTGAGAAACAAAAATGGGTAAAACGAGGAGCAATTTTCGAAAAGGGGCTGTACATCTCTAAAGAAAGAAAACTGATATTGCTGTCTAATTTGTTTAGATATGCAGCTTTGTTAAGCCATGGGCAGTGCCATGTCTCAACAGGGGGGCTGGTACAGCTGGTGAACCAAGTGCTCATGATGTATGGATTTACAAATTACTCTAAAAAATTTTGTTTGTTATGCCACATCTGTAATAAACATCATGCACAAGGGGCATGAAAGCCCAAGCAAGGGAGTTTCCCTATACCACTGTATCCATTTCATACTATTTGTATGGCTTTTATAGAGTTGAATAAATGTAAAAATAAGAAATATTGTCTTGTCATTGTAGATATGTTTTCCAGATGGGTGGAAGCCTTTCCGACTAAAAATCCAGATGCTACAACTGTGGCCAAAGTTCTTGTTAAAGAAATCATCCCTAGATTCGGCATTCCGGAAAGGATCTATGGTGACAACGGCACGCATTTTGTGAATCAGACCATACAGCAGTTAAGTAAACGTTTTTGCATTTCCCTAAAGAATCATTGTGCGTATCACCTTCAATCAGCAGGGCTAGTAGAGAGGCATAATGGGATTTTAAAGAGTAAGCTAAGAAAATTAGTAGCAGAAACGCAGAGAAACTGGGTGTACTGTCTGCCCCTGGTACTGTTGAGCATGAGAACTGTTCCGAATGCAAAAGGATTGACTCCTTTTGAAAAGCTCTTTGGAAGGGCTTACTATATACCTCAGTGGAAATCTCTCATGCCCACAGACCAGGAAGCTGACAGTACATTAGCAGAGTATATGCGTAATTTGTTAAATTCTAAACATTTGTTGCAGTTAAATTCTGTTTCAGATAAAGAACGAACCGTCAGAAGTGGCAGTGCCCCCTGGAGCGTAGATCTGGCTGAAGGTAGTTAAGAAGAAAAACTGGGCATCTCCGAAGTGGGAAGGTCCATATCAAGTGCTTTTGTCAACTGCAGTCAAAATAGCAGAGCGTGCCTCCTGGATTCACCTGATGCACTGTAAATTAGTTAAAAACTTTGAACTGGACAAAAATCTTGTTACGTGTCAAGAGCAAAAATGATAGAGTCCAGAAGAAACAGGAATGCAGAACAACCCTTTACTCAGAAGTATTGCATAATCATCCTGTTAACTGTACTAATGACAATGATCTTTTTGTTGTGGCCTTTTCTTTTCCCAGCCACACTGACTGAACTGAATAAACGTGAAGCGTTACTCATAAACTGGCATCCAAACTTTAACACTTACCAGGCAATTAAATATGTGTATGCTGAGACTTTCAATGTTTCGAATTGCTGGATTTGTACAGCTTTGCCGACAGCATACAGGGGATTATTAATGACTACATTCCCCCTAGGGTTCAATGAAACCTGGGAGAACTTCATTTATGATACCTCAACCATTACAGCACAAGATAAAATAGCATTGCACTTGTCTATTCCACGAAAGGGAACTGTGTGTTTTTATAAAAATGATACTTTTCAGGTGGGTTGGAGCAATTGCAATGTGACTGTTCCTTATAGATGTTACACTAAAGGTAACAATGTAGATCTTTATTGTAATACAAACTATGATTCATTTCTTGGATTGATGCACAAAACACTTGAGGTAAAACATAATTCTGTTCTTTATAAACAGCTGTCTACAATTGATAGAAAAATGTTTCATGCAGGGCGAGTGTATATTCATAGCAAGGTTACTACTAAAGTAGAGGACTGTTATTTTGTGTGTAGTAGAAAGGTATACAAATGGTTACCTGAGAATTGGTCCGGCAGTTGTTTTTTGGGTTACCTGGTTCCGGCCATACGACACACTGCAGTTTTGCCTCATGGGAAAATTTGAAATGTCCGAGAGGTCATCAAAAAACCTGTAAATCCAGTGGGACAAATCGATGCACGTTGGAAAGACCATCACTCTTTAGGCAAAGGACTGACATACATGGACTTGAGTGATAGCGTTATATCGTGGGCAGGCATATTACCAGCATATGGAGCAGTGAAATCGATCTGGGAGCTGAGAAAACTGTCAAAACTTCCCGAAATAATGAGCAATGCAACTTTTTCTGCTCTCGAATTGGTGACTGATGAACTGAATGCTATGAGAACTGTAGTGCTCCAAAACCGCATGGCTCTCGACTTCACCCTAGTGGTGAGAGGTGGTACGTGTGCTTTAATCCAAGAAGAATGCTATTCGTATATTCCTGACCATAAACACGAGATAGACAATCATCTTGAGGTAATTCAGCAATTGTCGGCCATGACCAAACCAGGCCCAAACCCACTGATGGACTTTTTCCAGAAATGGTTTGGGGGAGGGGTACCATCTTAATGAACATCCTGATTGCCATTTGTATAGGAATGCTCCTACTGGGAGTATGTGTTTGTTGTGGTATCCCCTGCATGAAAAGACTGGTTAAAGACCTAATAGACATTTCAGTTTTTGAAACCTTATATCAAAGTACTGAGTTTGAAGAACTGTTAAAAGACTAAGAATGCTTTCATAAGTTTAAACTGAATGACTCTCTTAACTGCAAATCCTGAGTGGAAGAGGTTAGGAGAAGAAAACAAACAGTTTATGCTTATTTTGAAAGTAGAATAAAAGTATTAATAAGGGGAAAATGTTAGAAAATATGTATTAATGTGTGTATTAGCAATATGCTTACTGCATTTACAGTTTGAAAAAGGGTTAACACATTTATTCTATTTCATACTGCATAAATCTGTACAAACTGCAGTTGCCTTCTGACCTTGTACTGTTAGCTAAAATCTTGCTTGTGCCTTGGAAATTTACTGAGAAGCAGGTGATTTCTGCTTGCATTAGGAAAATAATGAATAGAACAATACTACTTGTATGACACTTAGACAAGAAGTTCCGCTGTGCCATGAGAAAATACACAGCTGTAGAAGTTATAGATAATTAGTACAAGGCCTGCTTGAAAATATGAACTGCAATCAGAATTTACTTGTATCTGTATTAGAAGAGTACCTTGAAATGTAACACTCTACAATAGACGCTTGTAAATGGATTAATAGTCACCAAGGCCAGGTTGTTTTTCTGAAAGGTTTCTCACAAATCTAGTCATGTCAGCAGAAAATCTGAAGTAACATCTGCTATAGAACAATGCTAAAAGTTGTGTTTGATTACGTCAGCTTAGAAGGCCATGTCTTGTAAAATAGTATAAGAATGAACATACTTCCTGTTAGTAGTTAGACAAATCCTTGTATTTGCATGTTTTTGTCTCCTTGCTGCAAGTAAATTAAAGTGCCTTAACTGAACCTTATGTATATTGGTCTTTGAAGTTTTTTTTTCCTTTGACAATGGGTTACTGTCTTTCTTTTAGTCATGTTCTCAAAGAACATTTTCCATTGAAAAAAAAGCCTCAAATATAATGAGACAAAATGTCTCTGTTAACAAGAATAAATGCTGTTACCTCATGTGTGTTTATACCGAAAGGGGCTATTAAATTGCCCCACACTTCATACCTGTCCATTTGTTTGTCTTCCTTACTTTGAATTGTTACCATGTACATCTGTTTTTTTGATTTTCTAGTGCCTTCTTTTCTGCTACTTCACTTTTTTCCTACTGTTACTTTCTCTGCCTATATTTTCTTTTAAATCTCACCACTTTCCTTCAGGATTGTCTCTGCATCCTCCTTTTGCATTTTTTTCCATAATGTATCTCCAGGAAACATCTCCTTCATTTTCTGGCTCGCTCTGCATCACCATTTCTTTAAATAACTCACCCTGAAACCCTCCCAACTGAAAGGTTGTAATTATACATCCATCATTTGTTGACACATCTCCATCAAACAGGTTTCTTTGAAACACTTCCTCACTATCCTGCACACATTCTCTGGTCTCAGTATTTGCTTTCTCCTTCATTTCTTCCATCACTCCATCATGTCTTCTATCTCTCCATCTGCCTCCTCATTTCTCCAGGCTGCCTCCGTGCCTGGAACAGAAACCAGAATTGCTCCTTCAAAATGGGTCCTACTAATAACACTAAAGAGTAGATGAAGTTCCATATTGTCCTGTCCAAATCTCCCTGAGTAGTATAAATACCATCTCATATCTCTCCTGGAAACAGGTCACTAGCCTGGTGAGACTAACGTTTTGAAGAAAGAGAAATAAAATAAAATAAAGTAATGTAGTAAAGAGAGAGAATCAGAAATTAAAGAACCCAGTAGTAATAAACATCAGACAGTTATGGAAATAGTACACTAATATATGTTTAGGAATTTTAGAAAGAAGAAAGATGCAGAAAATATATGTGGAATCTGGAATGTTAAGAAAGTTTGGAAAGAAGAAAAAATGGAAAGATTTTTTTTTAATAAAGAGGAATTGGATATAGTTTTGAAAATAGTAAAAAAAATGAATGAATAAAATTCCTCACATAGATGTCATATGATATATATATATATATATATATATATATATATATATATAGATATAGATATATAGATATAGATATATGGATTCACTTTAGAACACTGAGAGCCCATAACACTGAAATTCAAAACATTGAGACCAAAATCTTGAAAATTCAAACAAAACACTGAAAACGTAAAACCTTGAATCCCAGAACATTGAAAAAACATAGGAAACCAACATGTTCTATATTCTAGCACAACTACATACAGAAACAAATAAAAACAAATCTACACTTCTTCAAATATAAGCAGGGGGACAAGCCCCCCTGTACCACCCTTGCCCCCTGCTACTTAAATATATCAACTCCAAGATCGCACTATACTACACTAAGATGTGTTACATTGTAGTAGCAAGTAAGAAGGGAACATGGCTGAGGTTACCTATGAAACTCCGGTAAGTGTTGGAGAGATATATAGTAATGTGTAATGTTTTAACAGTGAAGTAGCGTTTCTAAGACAAGGTTGAGGATAATTTTTTTACAATTTAAACAGGCAGTCATGAAGAGCAAAATGGTATGTTCGCCATTTTGCTCTGTATAGTGCGATCTCGGAGTTGATATATTTAAGTAGTAGGGGGTGGGTGGTGCAGGAGGGCTTGCCCCCTGCTTATATTTGAAGAAGTGTAATATGGTCTGTTTTTTATTTGTTCCTGTATGTAGTTATCCTGGCATATATTAAATGTTGGTTTCCTATGTTCAATGTTATGAGATTCAATGTTTTGAGTTTTCAATGTTTTGAATTTTCAAGATTTTGGTCTCACTGTTTTGAATTTCAGTGTTATGAATATATATATATATATATATATATATATATATATATATATATATATATACATACATACATATATATATATATATATATATATATATATATATATTTAAACTTTATATCTAAGATGAACATTTTTGCATAATGCAAATGAATGTTATGGGAAAGGTATACAAAAAGAAAATATGTTAAATATCCTTCTAAGCCATATAAAAAGAGTGGTGAAAATGATTTAAGAAATTGGAAGCCAATTGCCTTATGTAACACAAGATTATAAAATGCAAATGAAAATACTGTAAATGAGAAACACAGCAATTTTGAACAGGCTTTTGGAAAAAAATATATACTGATTAAGGAGAAAATATAGTCGGGAAAAGTCAATTTCTTTTAGAAAATCAGTGGATTAAATAGGAAAGGAAGAGGAAGGATAATGATTAGTCAGCTGTGACATAAATAAATATTTTGACAGTGTACACAGTGTACAATATGAGGCTATTTGCGTTTTGCTGCAAAAATACAATATGGAAAAACACTCATAGATTTTTGTAAAGTAGTATATAAGAATAATCTTTAGCATTAATAAATGGTTGGATATGTTATGGAATAAATATGGAAATAGGTATTAAACATGGTGTTCCACGAGTGGGGTGTTTATTGCTTTGGTCATGAGTGGAGTAATAGCTGAATCCAAAAGAAAATTATAGGAAGGGAAACAGGATAAATGTGAGGGTAGTATGTTTATACACATGTATGTGACAGCTGTTTGAATAAAAGAAAGGGAAGAAAAAGTGCAAAAGATAAATATAAATGAATATGATACATTTCATAATTTCAGAAAACTAAGCTGAATTACGTAAACAGGGGGGGAATTTATAATGAGAAAAGAAAGGGATTGTAAATGTTATGAAAACCAACACTATTTTGTGAATCTTTACATTCATTATTACATTCAGCTTTTTACATGCGATAGGGAAATTTTCTAAATGTTTATTTTTTTCATGTATACATTGAAATTTGTTAAACGGGTTAGTCCAGCTTGAATTGAAGCCCATACTTAGTGGAGACTCCAATATAAAATCCCTAGTTACATACAAGTGTCCAATAAATTAACATTACACAGCCAGATAATATCGTGAAATGCATATATTTAGGGGATATAAAGTAAAATAAATACACATAATAATAAATTATCATTAATGAGCAAAACCTTTCAATACATTTTTTTTAAAACTGTAGTTTGACTGTAGCTAAGCACTTCTAAGCCAAGCCAAGCAATGCTTGAACAGGTTCTGTTTGAGCAGTACTTAGCAACGTGCAGCTCCCTTAGCTGGTTTGGGCACTGCTTAGCACTCCCAGTTTAAGCAGTCCTCAGCTCAGCTAAGTGGGTTTGTGCACCGCTAAGCATTGCTCAGCATTGCCAGTTTAAGTACTGCTCAACTAAGCTTAGTGGGTTTGAGCAGTGCTAAGCTTCACTTAGCATTTTTAAAAATGGTTCAGTGGTGGCAAAGGATGGGAACATAGCCTTATTTAAGCTGGACAGGTAGGAATACAGCCAGAACCTGTTGGAGTTTTATCACTGCAGGAGATATGGCTAGAGTTGGAGAGGGAGCGTATTTTCAGGTGCAGCACTCAGGCATGTTGGAGTCCAGGGTCATGGTTGGCCTCCTTGTCAAAGACCATGGCAACAGACTGCTGCAGGGCCATACCAGGGCTCTGAATACAAGTCTGAGTCCTGGGACCATCTGGCACATGACCTCACCAATGCTACTGGAATCCCCCGCACTGGTGAGCAGGTGTGTCATCATTATGATGACCTAAAGCGGAGGAAGGGGGTGCTCTTGGCCCAGTGAATCCAAGATGCTCAGGACTGGAATGCCCCAGAAGTTTGAAAGTATAGGAACCATTGCTTTACCAAATTCTAGCATGAATATCTGATAGACAAGTATGCATAATGGTGTGTTTCCCTTCCCACAGCTGCAGAGGAGAGGGCTTGCAACTTGGAAGCCCACGCAGGGTGCTTAGTGAGGATGCACTGGGAGTGTGGTGAGTACAGATATATATTGCAATATATAGTCAAATAAATAAGAAAGACTACAGTAGTAACTGTCAGTAGGTATATTCTGTTCTGAGTGTACTGTAGTAATATTATTAATGTGTAGAAATGACATGTGTATAAAGTATTAATACTAATGATCTGGTAATAAAGTACACTGGCATTCTAAATGTGAAGGGAATAAATGGTATTCATTCATAATCTACAGGAAATAAAGTACAACTGCAGTCAGAATTGTGAAGGAAATAAAGTTAGTATTGCATAGGTTCTGCAATAACAGCACACCTTCAATGCATGAATTATTTAAACTGGAGGACAATAAAGTTTATCAAATTTATACCAAATGACTGTGTCATGTTACTTTCAATAAAGCTTTGTTATGCCAATCATTGTGTGTATTCTGGCCTGTTTTTGAAGAAATCAAATTTTACAGGTGCTACAAACCAAATATAGGTATAACACAATGAAGTGACTGAAGTTTGGCTGCTAAAGAACTGTTATGCTAAAGTGTAGATGTGGAGCTGCACTACAAGGTAGAATGCAAATTGATATATGTTCTGCACTAACATGTGAACCTTGAATAGTAATGTGCAAGGTATTATAGTCTTTTTCCCTCAGAATTGTCTTGTGTTAACCTTTGCATTTTAGCTATACACATTCCTGAATGTAGGCATGCTGATGCAGGCAAGTATGACACAGTAGTAGCTGTAGACTGCAAATATACCATATGCAAATGTATATGGGTCAGGCAGGCATCCCAGCACCCTGGAATGATCTGTGCAGATCACACATATTTCCATCCACTAGGTTTTAATTGTGTACACCTGCATTCCAAGTATTAAGACACACTTCACCTACTATCTCTGTCAGTCATGCATGAATCTCATGCATGTATGTTCAACTGTCACTGCAGTCTTCTGTGACACTCTGCAATATTACCAGGTCAGACTTTGTCAGCAGGTGATCTGTAGGCACATATCAGTCAACCAACACACAGCAATGGCCCAGTAGCTCAGTGTGATAAGCAATACATATGTTGCTATTTTTCCACACACAGACCAGGATTTGAATCCAGGGACCGGTAGTAAGATTTATTTATAGTAACAGTCAAGTAGTACTGACTATTTATAGAAACAGTCACATACTGTTAACAAATATTTTCCACACAGGATCTACAGGTAAAGAAATGTCTGTAGTAGCTGTATGAAGGCTATACTAATGTCTGTGTCCAGATGTACTAGTGTGTAAACAGCATTGCTCATCCAGGTGATAAGGCTCCATTAAATAAAAAATCATGAAGTACACTACTATTCCAACTGAATAAGATAATGAAAATGTTCTACTGTTGGTACAGCTGTATGCCTGGGGCATCTGTGAATGTGTGCTGATATTCTAACCCCATGCCTACAAATGACAGCAGGATAGGTATAAACACCCTGCACTGTACATGATACATCTGTCAAGTGTCACGCTGTCATGGCTAGTGATCACTGTTGCCAATAACCTTGGACACAGATATAAATCCAGTTGAAGTATGCCAGTAGCACACTCACACAACATCAGGGCAGGACACACCTTGTTAGTCATATATGTTCCCCTGACATGTAATAGTCCCCTGTAGTTACATACCTATAGTTCTTAAAGGTTGGCCCATACCATCCCATGTGGACAGCTTGAGAGGTATGTACATGCTACAGAACCTATAGGGCACATGTAGATGTAAAGTAAGGGCAGACCTGTAGAGTACTGAGCAGTACTGTTGTGAAAATATAGACTATACAGTCAGTAATGGAATGTCTTTCTCTCCCCCCACCCCTTATCTGCATCACAAATATTTATGCTTATACTATGGGTATGGTTTAATTTCCACATATATTCTCAAAAACTAATGCTGGGCCTTGTGTTGTATTGGTTATATATTACAATGGTTGCATACTAACATACCTTTTTGAAATTCAATTGTTGTTGGCCTTTTGCCGTAACTGTTACTGGCATGCTGTTACAATACTGACTGTTATTCCAATTATGCCTGTGTTCTGTAAGCTATGCAATTTTATTGTTCTGGGTTTATTGGAACACCCATGCATGCTGTTACAACTAATGTTTAAATGTTCTGTTCATGACTAACCTATACATACACCTTGACAAACCTCAACACCATAGCATGATTGGGTGGGCCGGTTCCGACGGATCCACCTATCCCACCTCATCTGGCCATGGCACCAGGTACCAGCATGTCTGGGACACAACCTGGAGCTGCTCCTTCTGGTGGTCCTGTACCATCCTCGAGTGGAACTGCCTCAGGGGGTGGGTCCCCCTCTGGACACGGGTGCAGATAGGAGGTTGTCACCTGGTTGCAGGTTTCAGGTATGGTGTGTAGGGCAGACTGGTGCACCTCAAGGGGCAGGCTGGCCCCGGTGCCCAGCCCCCAGTACAGCCACCTTCGGAGTCGTGAAGGAGCAGTGGTGACTGCCCATCAGTGGGGATCTCAGTCCTACTGTTGCCATCTGGGGGCACTTGGTCCTCCAATTCCCAACCAACCTCCCTGTCCAAGGTGTTTACTCCCGCATGTGTCATACACCACCCCTGTTCACTGCCTTGTCTGTCTTATCTGTTTGCAAAAGCAACCTCTCTTACCCAAGTTCCCTCCCCAAACATACCTACAGCCATTCTCCAACATCCCACTCTCACCTTAAAAAAAAAAGGGCAGCTGTCCCAAAATAAAAAAAAAACAATTCATCCCATACATAGCTCTCCATTTTGCACCCACGTACATTACCATGAATCAATCATACCATCAATTAATCAACAAAGTTATGTCACCCACACCCCTCCCTGTGGGATGTGAGGCTCCAAATTCCAAATTATCCACATCATGCACAGCTGTTGCTGTCCAAGAAATGGAGAGCTGTGGTCCTTTCCTACAACTGTCCTGCACATCCCTAGCTGCCTTTCATATTGTTTTTCCCTATGCTCGCCCCCATTTCATCACTTTCCTATCACCCCTTTTTTCTTTTCTTTTTTTGATAATAGAGCAGGTTTAGGTGGGGATAAGTGCCACTTAGCATTGTGGAGCATCGTGCAAACCCACACAAACCTGCTTAAAACCACTTAAAACTGCTTTACTCACCTTATCTGATTCATATACTGTTTTTCACATCAATAAAATAACCAACTTTGCCACGTCTTGAACCCAGGACCCTCTGAACTACAGTTACCACTAAGCCAACTCAGCACTGGGGAATTACTGGTGTTTTTGTAAAGATATCATCCAGTACCTTGATGTAACATTAGGAAAAAATACACTCCTGCCAAGTCTCAAACCCAGGACCCTCTGAACTACAGTTTAGTGCAATACAGCACTAGGCCAACTCAGCACTGGAGACATGCTGATGTTTCTGTAAATATATCATGCAGTACAGTGATGTAACATTAGGGAAAAAATACAACCCTGCTAAATATTGAAACCAGGACCCTCTGAACTACACTTCAGTGCAATACACCACTAGGCCAATGCAGCTCTGGAGAATTGCTGGTGTTTTTACAAAGATATCCTGATTACCATTGACACTACTTCTATATATAATGTGATAAATGACAGTATACTTGGGCCTGTGATGCAGACATTGAACCAGTACACAGCCAAAGACATGTTGCTGGATTGACGGGAGGCCTACAATATCAAGTACACCTGACAACTGCAGAGACTGTTGCAGAATATACACAGCAGTGTCATCTACTTATGGCATGGTTGTCATTAAACCTATTCTGTGTGCTCAAGTACTAGCAAGGCAGTGCAGATTGATTTTATAAAAGCACGACAGTCAGGTCAGTGTCACATGTCATAGCCATCCAAACACACATGTTCATGCCAATCCTGTGTAACACATTGTATGCATGCACATATGTCTTGCAAATACACCTCCCATAATAATGACTTAGTATTTTTATCTGTTACATTCCTAGCATGTCTGACATCTTGACACCCACTGTTCAGGCCCATAGTCCAGTCTGTTGGACGACAACTACATCCTTGTCCATACAACCTAGAAATAACAGTAGCATGTCAAATTCCTGGAGGGTGGGCCACATGTCACAAATATAAATATGTGTCCTATATGTCCCCTAACACTCTCTGGATGGTACTGCTGCTTGACATATGTATCAGAGGCACATGCCTCATCTGGATTGTTATAAGTACCTTCACCCTGGCCATGCTGTGACACAAAAACTGACACTGCTCCCTCACTTGCTATCCCCCAGTCTCTTCACAATCCCCAGTATGACTCCTAGCCAGAATGCAGCAGCTGTGGTGTGCTAAACATTCAGCAGTATGTTCAACTACCTGCTACAGACTTACCACACCTCCCAAACACCTAGAACAGGGCATCCACACAGCAACCATACATAAAGGGTGGGGGGGATGCTCAGATGACATGGACATGTGTCATAGTCTCCCCCTACAAATATACACTCTGATCAGCATCAACTGCAGAAGCATGCACATTCAGATAAAAATGATGTATGACACTCACATCTGCCTGTCATCTTACTGACCCCAACACACATTGTTATACAGTAAACTGCCACAGAATCAGAAAGTCTGCTAATAATGGCCAAACACAGCATGCAAAACTGTGGACATACCACATCAATCCAAATAGTGAACAGTAGTTCTACCTCCCCTCTTTTATTCTGTAGCTCCTACACATCAATAATGTCCTCCTCACAGGCCAGGAAAAGGGCCAAGGCCTACATGAAGGCCTTAATTATAGCACTGTGTTCCCATGCCATTGGCTAATGGCAATGCAACCCAGCTGTTCTGTATGCTATTAGCAAGTGTGAGTCACAGATTGGTGCACAGGCAATTACCTGTTCATGAACATTACCTACAAAAGGCAAGTTGCTGCCTATGATGCAGAGGTCTGTGATTTAATTCAGGAAGACAGACTGCGATTTCCAAGGAAAAATACCACTGGAATTCTGCTCACAAAATGGAGAGCTATGTATGGGACGAATTGTTTTTTTATTTTGGGACAGCACTATACCAGATATGTCATACAGTTAACCATGTAATGAAATGCAAATGTGGGGATGCAGTCATGGGAAATAGGAATGTCAACAGTAGGTCTCAACAACATATCTTGGGATAACATGTTGCTGTTAGTCTGCTGTTCAGCATTGACAGTCTTTCCTTTTGGCTCTGTCTGCAGTGACATAGATTGTAGCTCTGGCCCCTAAGTTCCTCCTGCAATGGTCAGCCCACATAGAAATGGTACTGGATTGTCTGTTGTACAATAGTTACAGTAACTACTGGTGGATACAGCTGGCATATCACATCATGCAGTGTCATGAGCCCCTTTCAGTCTGTGAATGTCATACAGAGTTAGTGCAAAGATTGCCCACATGTCCATGACTGTTCCTGCCATACTCTGGGTTGGTCACTGTGTACTCCACACTTGTATCTCATTGTCTAACAGCCATGGCTAGCCTACCTGGTGACCCCCTGCAACAGAACAGCAGGTTATAGACAGTAGTAGTGAGGGGACACAGGCTCTGCCTCAGCAACAGGGTGTACATATGGAGCATACAATGTAAGGGAATGAACACAGTACCAGATATTAATGTACCATTACTGTGTTCTGTGGGGTGTGCCATGTCACAGACACATTCCTCACACTCTGGAGACACCCATTACATATTGCCCAACTGGTTTCCAGACATCCACATTTGTCTGGCATAGGGACCACATATATCAGGCACATGTACACATTCAGCAAACATCTGAGTACTGCAGATGTCAGACACCTATGAGGAGGAAGCCCTACACCATATATGCACTGCTCAGTTATTGTGTAGCACAGATGTTGCTGGAATGTCCATATGCAGTTGTAGTACCACTCATACAGCTCTTGGATGTTGGCTGTATGACAGAGTACTGTAATGTTGCCAATAGGGGGCACACCACAGTTGATGTCAGTGATGGGTGTGGACACATAACAACACAGTCTGTCACAGCACACAGGCCATAATTGGTATACCTAGGACCATACGAGGTTATGAGGCTATGGGCCCTAAGCCCCCATATGCCTAGGCCACATTAGCCCATATGTATGCATAGCAGCACCTGATGCCCCAGTCCAACAGGGACACAGATGGTATCCCAAGGGTGTATGTGCATTTAATCATCCAATTATCCAGGATCCACCTGCAAAGGTGTAAATAGCTACCCTGCCTCATGTGGACAGGGTGACCATTCCACAGCAGGGTGAGTGTGTGGGACACACATCTGAGCCACCAAGAAGACCAGTTGATGTCACACACCAGGTTGAGGGTGTGTGTGCATGTTAATAGAGTGGAGCTTGAGTTGCACATGTGCAGCAGGGCCAACAATGTGGAGTCCGTGATTCCCTTTCATGTCAGACAGACATCACCTCTGATGAGTATGTATGACACAGGTAGGGGTTGAGCTTATAGCCTATCTGTGTATGGTAGATGTCTGAGGCCCTGGTACTCCCTGGTGGGGAACCTTTGTGATATCACCAGCTGCTGCATGTGCTATGTGAGTTGAATGACAAATGGGGCATTTTACACTATAATGGGCTTTATTGTGGGGAATACAGGAATGTTAGGACCCCATGTCCCTGGATGACATACCTGCAGGTATGAGGTGGCCCATGTAGACAGTTTACCAAACAACAGAAGCAAGATGGTGGTGAAATGTCATGTCGCCATTGACCTGTGTGCACAGATCCCATATAACTGATTGTGTGTCTTGGATGTTGTTAGTACTGTGATAATATGTGGGGACGTCACTCTCCACAAAAGGATTGCCACTGCATATTGTGGTATGCAGCCTGAGGCCATGTTTCTGGCACTAGTTATGTATCTGCATGAGACCCTCCCAGGCAGATGTTCACATCAGTAAGGAATCCAGTGACAGCACACAGCATGCAGTCATCTGCAGACATTGTTGGCCATAGGCCAATGGGTGTGCCCTGCACCACAAACATGTACATCACACACAACAGAGGCCCAAACACAGAACAACAGGCTATGCTGCTAGTTATTGGTCAACTTCTTGGGCTGGAGTCCCCTTTGTGGACTAGATGGGTCATGTCAGCATGCCAGTTTGCTACCTCTATGGTAACATATGGTGTGATGCATACTTGGGAACATATATATATTATGGCCTGGTGGGTCAGGTGTCAAAGACTTTGTCCAGGTCAAAGTAGGCAGTGTGCACTATGACCCCCTGTCCATGGCTTTGGTGACTGTGTCAAAGGGGCCACCAAGTGTAACAGTCATGATCCCTTCCTTGACAAAGCCTAAGTGTGCGTGATGGAGTGTGTGGAGGTCACCAATGCCCTTGTAAATGAGGTTCACTATAAACTGTGCTGTGGTCTTACAGAACAGCCAAGTTAGGATGATGGGTGTATAATGTGACAGATTGGTGGACGCACCACCTTAGTGTAAAGGGGTGACAGTGGTTGTTCTTCACATGGCTGGGACAAAGGCATTAGTCAGGCATCCTTTGAATACAGTGGCTTTTGCTGTTGCAAGGTTATGCTTGGAGTCATGTAGGATGCTGCCTGTCATGTGATAGACTCCCATGGCAGATGTATACCATGACTTTCACATGGCAGTGGTGACCTGTTCCCTACATATAGTTGAAGGGGGCAGGTATTGTAGATATCCTGATGTACTTATGGGGAGCAGGGGGTGAAGCCTACACTGACTCTGTCAGGCATCAAGTATGCTATACCTACAGCACTGTTATAGTGGATGTCCTTTAACACCAAAAGTTAGCAGATGTAGGTGCTACCTGTGATGTTGCAGACATATGTGCAGAATAGGAGATGATTGTCTGTAGTGGATGTCAACAATGTTGGCTCTGGGTTTGCTGTGCAGGTTTCCAGGAGTGATCCCATTCGCTTGTTCAGAGTAACGATACATTGCTTGTAAATGACCAACTTCCACTAGTTTGTCCCAGACAGCGGTATGTCATCCTTGTTATAGACACTTATGTATTGCAGATGTCCACCAGACAGGTGTATGAATCCTTGCAGAGGATGATGTAGTCCTGTCGGGTATACCTGACTCCATGCATCTATACAAATGCACATCTAGCACATGTGTGTATGTCTGGATATTGGTGCCAGTCCCTACAGAGGGGTTTGGGGCTGCAAAGCTGTGTATACCACCCCCAGGAGGCTGTATTCCACATTGGAGGTGTATGTATGTGTGACCCTACCTAGATGGGTATTGTGGGAGACAGTGACTGCAAACATGACCACATGATGGTTGCTTTGCCACAGAGGATGAGACTGTAGGGATGCTGCAGGGGTAACCTGTGTTGTGTAATATCCACTGCAACACACCTTCGCCTCATGTGGGGGTATAGCTTCACAAAGGTGTTTGTAATTCCATTGTTGATAGCTCTCTGGCCATTTGTGTGCCGGCATGGGTACATTGTCCAATGTATGTTTGGGTCATTCAAGTGACCCATGATCAGGGTACAGACCCACATCACAATGCAGTTGTGGATGGTCCATATAGGCAGCATGGGCTTTCTGGTCACATGTGGTGGCCGGTAGCTAGATATGATTTGAACAGGTGTGTTGCCAATGGTGAACTGCCCCTGCAGCAGTGTCCCCTGTGCATCCCACTGCTTGTACAGCATGGAGGTTTGTATGTGTCTCATATATACTGAAATCACATGTCCCATGCCATTTCCACCCACACTTTAGTGTATGATGGTATGATAGGATGGTTGACCAGACAAGGTTGGGGTGCGCTCTGCACCTTTGAACCATGTGTGTGTGTGACTGCACAGATGCCAGCATTTCCCAGGGTTAAGAATGCTTGCACTGAGGGCAGAGTCATGTGTAGACACCTAGGGTGTAGCAGCATGGCCTCCAATCTGGGCCGCACTGACAGTTGTATGTTGGTACTGATAACCTAACCATTTTTCCTAACAAAGGCATTATGGGGATGGTGAGAACCATTGCCAGATGCCTGAAGGCCAGTTGAGACAGATAGAGACCATCTGTTGCACAGCATCGTGGTCTGTTAGCCATATCACCCCTGGCTCACAGATACTGGAACCCCCTGCAATATTACAGGATAAAAGGCCACATGTTAGAGGCAATCATTTCCTGAATGTCTTGCAGCATCAGTCTGAGTGACAGCGGAATGCTACATAAGGCTGGGGACATACCTGTGTGGGACACATAATCAGTGTGCTCACTCATGTCTCACTGCACATACTTCAGGGATGTATATCTCAGGTTAGACACAGCAACATGGACTGTAACAAACCGCTGAGAGTACCTGTTGGTGAGATACAGCAGTGCGTATGCGATATGGCATAGTCTGTCACCTGACACACAAGCAACTGTGACTATCCACATATACAGCCAGGTGACAGGCACATCAGTATGTCTCACAATGGCGTCTCCTATGTGTAACATGTTTGACATCTGCTGATGCCTCCGTGACTGTGGGACACAGATGTGTGGCCAAGTGTGGTATGTGCTGTGTACGGCTGTGACGTTCACGTGTGGCTTTGTCTCGGAGGTCTCCTTTGTTTGTGGATGTGCATGTTGAGGTCCACTGCATATGTGTGTGTGTGTTGTGTAGGTGTGGGTGGTGTGTGAGATGCACTGATTGTGTTAACCTGTTTGGGGACAGATATGTGGCCTTGACAGGGTATGAGCATGGACTGGAGGTTACTACTGACATTGCATCTCTCACACAGTGTGTTCCTTTTTGGTGTTTGTAGATGGTTGTCCATCTGTGTACATGAGGCAGGTGCTACACTGTGCTAGAACACCCATATCAACCATACTGGCAGGGGGACCTGTAGTACATTGTCAAGCCATATAGTCCAAAATGTGATGGAGGAAGACCAGGGAGACCTGAGGGGTGGGCCTACAGCCCACGTGCATACTACAACAGTAGGAGGCTGACACCACAACATACCATGTAGGCAGGCTAGGAAAAAGCAGTAAGAGTTGCAACAGGTAAATTGATTTGAACACCTCATAGCACATGTAGCAAGTAGCATGAAACATCAGGATCAGGAGGGCAATGCATGATGTATTACCACTATGTTGCAGATAGCCACATACATACTGTGGTGATAGATGGTGGTGTATGATGTGGGAGTTAGTGATGGCTAGTGGTGGCAAATGTGGATGTGCAGGGTGTGTACATAATGATGAGCACTGTATGTGGTCCTGTGATGTGTTCCCCTCTTCATGTCTTTTAGGTAGGATGTACTGATGTTGCAATCCATCTTTCTCAGAAGCTGAGACTGCTGCCATTATTGATGCCCTGAGACTCCATCACTGGGTACTGTTGACAAGGACAGGCCATAACCAGCAACAATGCACTCCACTGTGGGAGGACCTCATGGCAACTGTGAAAGATGTGGGCCACCAGGACAGGAGCTATGAACAGGTCCAACACCGTGCTACAGATATAATTCATCATGCATTGCAAAGGGCCGCAGCTGTGGCCAGGGACCATGCTGGGATCAGGGGAGGGCCTACTACACAGCCCCCACTCTCAGCCACAAAGGAGTTCCTGGCAAACCTGGGTGCAGCCACCAGTTCACAAGAAGCTATCACAACATATGTCATGGAGGTGGGTGGCACAGCCAAGGAGCATCCACATAAGCCTCCAGTGGTCATCACATTAATACTGTAGCATTCATAGCAGCAGCCTCTGCATACCTGTACAAATATGTCAGGTCAATCTGCATTTGTGAATGGGGTTTTGTAACGCACATGTGCATACATATTGTAAATGTCAGCAATTTGGGTAGTATCACAGTTTGTACTGTACATGTTGATAAATGCACATATTATCCTGTACCAATGCCATATGTGTGTCTGCTGAAAATACCTCTCCCCCAAAAATCCATAAGTACTTCTGGTGTAGCTGGGGACCTTCATCCTGTAGCTGGTGAATGTGAAACTGTCTTGTTATGGCTCATCTATACCCTAGGCATGTTAAGGGCTGCCAGTTTGCCATGGATACTATTGTTAATCTTAGCCATATTGTAATATGTGCATGTTCAGTTGTGGTGTTGTTCACTACAGTGGATCACATCGGTAATAACAGTAGCATATTTGCAGGAGCTGTAACATATTAGAACATATTTTTGTAAAGGTGTAGTCAGCCTGCTATACAGGGGTGCATTACTATTGTGCAAATGGGTGCACTGTGTTTTAGGTGAAGGTCTATCACATACTCTGACTTGCCACATATCTCACAGATGTATAGTACTAGCAACATTTAATGGATGTAGCTGCACTGCATATTGCCAAGGGCCAGTCCAGAGTGTGCTGTTGTGGTCTGATTGTGTGTTGTGCATGACATCAGTCAGAAGGTGTGGTCTGTATCATGCCTTTGTGGCACCTCACCTGTATGTGTGTGTGTGTGTGGGGGGGGAGGGGGATCAGCAGACATTATAGTGCAGGAATTAATGAAGTCATGTTGTCTTCCCCTCACAGGTGACCATGGGGGTTGGAGTGTGTCCCCCTCACAATCTTATGTCAGTATCTCATTGGACTCTGATGATGATGGTCACCATAGTGAGGCACAGGTGGGATTGTTGGGTGCTGAATCTGTCCCATTGGTTGACATCCCACTTCCACCCCCAATGTCCCTGCACACAGTCTGTATGCCCACACATACCCAGTCCCTAGCAGCTAAGATAGTGGGCAGTCAGAGGGTGGTGGCATTGAACAGGAGGGTGTGGTGACTATGGCATCTGTGACTGCAAACACTAGCCATAGCCAGAGAGCTGGTGAGGACACATGCAGGCAGATTGACAGGGGTTCTTGAAGGAAGACTGCTGCCCATCCAGCACCTGTCAGAGATGTCACAGCATGTGTCACCCGATGCATGTTTTGGTCCATCATAGAGGCACAGGCACATTGTGAATGGTACACCAGATGGATGATCAGGGTCATGGATGCCACAATGTCTGGCATGCATGATTCCCTCCATGGCATTGGTGATGTCTTATGTAATTTTGTTGATGTAGTGGATAGACGGTGGGGTGAGATATTGTCAGTCCTTAACTATGCAATGTCTGTGCTGGAACATGTGATGGGAATAGGGCATCAGGCACATGGACATAGGTCAGCAACAACATTAGCTGAGAGCCCACATGGCCATGCACAGTCACACTCCTGTAGTGGCAGTACCACCAGCACTACTGAAAGAAGGGTGCTGTCCACACCACAACGTGGCAGGCCATGTGCACATGGTCCTGGGTGGTCGCATGAGGGACACAGAACAAGCAGACACTGGTCACCATCAATAAGTAGTACCGCATTTGGCCCTTAGGCATGGTGGTGCCAGTGCCACTCCTGGCAGAACCACTTCTCATGTTCATGGGCGGAGACAGTGAACTGTACATTCTGCCATGTACGGTCCACAGCTGTCCAACATACCCTCATGTAGGGCTAGCACATGACTTGACTATGTGCATGCACACACACATCACTGTCACATGCAGGTCCCCACACATACCTCCTCTCCATGGCCCAGCTGACCAGCACCCCTCCACACACACACACACACACACACACACACACACACACACACACACACACACACACACACACACACAAAATGCCAACTGTATGGCACAGCCTAAGCCTTAGGCAACCCAACACCACACCCTGTGCATGTGATGACATCTGTGCCACATCCCTGTTATCCATACCATCATTGCAGGGAAATGCTAATATGTGTCTGATGTACAGTTGAATATAGTACAGTTAATGGCAGCGTGAAGTGCAGTACTGTTATGTCCTGAATGGTGCTGTCTGTTGGCAATTGTCATGTGTACACATCAAAGTGTATGTACCTTTGTGCCATGATGCTTTATGGCTGTTAGTACTGCTGACTGTTGTCTGACAGATCTTATTCTGTTTCTGTTCCAGGTGTCTGTGTGTCTAAGTCATGGGGACCTGCTGCCATTACAGAAGCTCATGATGGTGTAGTGGCAATGCATAGACCTTTTCCTCACCAAGGTATGGCTGTATATGTGCATGTATACCTAGGTGCGTATGCATGGAACAATGTGTGAGGGACAATGGAGGCAGACAGTGTACTCTTGCATGCATACCCCTTGACACAGCATGCTACTCTTGATACATGTCACCTGAGAGTTCCATAGGATCGCAGGTTCATAGGTCCATAGAAGGTTACTAGAATACTGGCCCTGTGTCCCTTACAAGCCTAGCCATTATTTTATTGCCAACAGAATCATTGATCAGCACCTGTTGCCCCTGGCATTGATGGACACAGGTTGGACCCCTGGGACAGAGTTTTGTTTTCCCATCCACTCATCACAGATGCACCTGATGAGGGTCTGCATCATACTCTGTTTGACATGTATGGGAAGTGCATTGCTGAGACAGGGCAGCCTCTGGGAGACAAACCTGTCTCTCCAGCAGGTTTATTTGCTGTCACAAAAATAATTCAGGCTTGTCACGCTGGTAATGTCCACAGAGTTAGACTTAAGTATATGGGGCACCTGTTGCAGGACTGAGCACAACATTGCCATCTAGGCATGCCACAGCCCACCTGTGGACATGTCTGATACCAAGTGGGCCACTACTGATTCAAGGCTGTCTGCATGGAACAGGTGTTGAAGGCCATGGATGATCTTTGTGGGTGTTAATATAGCCTTTCCAGTTGGTGCAGATGTCTGCATAGGTACATACCAGACCGGCCATGACAAAAATGTATTGTAATGACTGAGGACTATACAGAGGTAATGTCCACCTTTTGTCTGGATGCAGTCCCTTTACCTATGTGTTGAACCATATCCAAGCAATTTCTGACCACTGGCACTACTTGATGGCTGAATGCACCATTGTTATCAACCTGAGTATCCAAGTCTGTCAATGGAGTTTGTGTGTTTATGGGGTTGCTGTTAATGTTTCTGTGGGAAATAGTGAGTCCATGTCCTCTCCATATGGTATGATGGTACTGCTTTCTGTATTCAGCTTGAGGCCAGGACCTTCGCACCATTCCATTCCCACAGTATGACTCCATTGCAGTGTGTTGACATCTGTTTATGGGTCAGTAACAGACAGCACACTAATTACAATTGATACAGACTTAGGCAGTACTTAGATTTATGGGTGCTGGCAGTTGCATTCATGCCTAGATACATGTGGGTCATTGGGGTGGCAGCTACTCACAGGGTCTTCACATGTCTACATTTTGCACACACATAAGCAGCACAAAGTAGGGTTGCCACCTTATCAAATGTGGACTGTGAGACATGTCTTGTAGCATTTTGACAGTTGGCAGGACATACCATACCCACAGCAAGTGCAACAGACAGGACTTCCCTTTGTTTGCCAATATGACAGCTTCTTTGTCTCACATTACCTTAGGTTATGCTATTTTTCATAACATTAAGGTGCTTCTGATGTGAAATAACTGCTTTATGCAAGTAGTACACAACTCTAGGAAATGTTTGTTGTCCTACACTCTGGGGGCATCTTTATTGTTTGTGTCATTGTCAGAGGTCACACCTGGCTAAACATGGACTGCAACCTGCATGGTGGGACAGGTGGTGGCCATACCTTTCACCTCTACAGGTTTCTGCAGAATGCCCTGATGTTTGCTACATATTTTTGTTCCGTTTGTCATAACATTGTTGTTTTCTGGCAAAGTAGTGTGAAATCATTAAAGACTGATGCTACACAATAATGACAGATATTTTCTTGTCAGACTTCATAGACTTCAGAAAATTCATGCAGATGTACAATCTGTTATGCTATCTACTTTGTATGTTTGTCAGAACAATATTTTTCACGATTGACTGCAATATTTGGGCTTTGTCCCAATTTTCTGTATGACTTTATCCAGATGTCTTTCTCTAAGGGGTTGAAAGGTATGTTTGTGACTACAACACAGTCACACTGCTGCAAGGGGATATACATATGTACACATACACACCCACTCGTGAACTGCCCTTGTTGATAGTAGAACCCCTACCTGAATAGTTTTACATATGATAGCACTATATACATAGCACATGAACCATGGAGCTTATATAGCTTTGCAGTGTCTGCCACTACTAATCAGGTGGATAAAATCTGCAGGTGCTGTAAGGATTGCCACCAGGGGGGGGTAAACAGGCCCCCTTAAAATGGTATACCCATGTCACACACACTGCTGCAGGGGGACTTGCGTTCCAACACACATGCACAGAGAGTTTTCAGTTTTGGAATTAAAATACCTATCTATCTAGTTATGTATATTATAGTCCACCATATGTATTGCATGCACCACAGTGCTATTGTGTTTGAAAAAGTGTAACTCTGCATCTAAGGTGGATGACATCTGTAGACCCTGATTAGGTTGGTGATGGTGGAGTTAACAGGGTGGCACAGGCACACAAAATGGTATAACCATTGCCCACACACAGGCAAGACAGCCACACTGCTACAGGGGATATACATACATATACATTCAGACAGTTTGCAGTGTTGAGATTAGAACCCCTACCTATCTTGTTGTATGTACTACAGTGTGATGTCCTTATTGCATGTACCATGGAGCTTATATGCCTGGGGTATACCTCTCATCCTCTTAGAACAATAAATGTGGACAAATATTGACTTCTGGACAGCCTGTAGAATTCCTACTGTAGGTGTCACTGACAATCAAAATAGTTGGCAAAGCCAGTCTTGAACCATGGACCCTGTCATCCAAAGTAATGTACTTAGCCCAGGGAGCCACAACAGCCACCAGTCATTGCTGTCTACTTACTGACACTATTAACCACACACATATATAGCACATTGACCTCTGCATATTGTGGAAATGGAACATGTTAGCAAGTTGATTGAGACAGCCCTGGGAATATGTGGTCTGCTGCTATTACCATACCAACATAACTGTTACTGCAGTTCTATGGGAACACGGGTATGACTTTATCCATAGGGGTCCATATCTGTCAACTGTACAGATTTTTTTCAGAATGTCCAGATGCTTGACTCACATTTTGGGTCCATTTCTCATAACACTGTGGTTGTCTGGGAAATTACTGGCAAATCATTAAAGACTGAAGTTAGAAAGTAATGACAGACATTTGAGTTTCAGACTTCTGACCCTTCAAAAAAGTCATGCTACTGCAAAACCTGTTAATTTATCAACTTTCTACATTTGTAAGAGCAATATTTAATGATTCTCCCTGTTTTGGGGCTTTTGGCCCACATTTCTTTATGGCTTTGTACAGATTTCTTGCTCTAAGAGGTTAAGAGGTATGTATGGGACTCCAACATTGACATCCATGCATCTGTCCTATGACCCCGCTGTTTGTAAGTCTCTCCCATAGTGCAGTGGGTTTTGGTGGCTTGGGGCCTACTATATATTCTGGGGCAGCCAGGTTTTGGCAGAGAATTCCTTTTGTCCACATAGCTGTCCATTGCCTTCTGCTATCCTAGTAGCCCACTCCATTCATTCCTCGCAACTGTACAGATTTTTGCAGAATGCCCAGATTTTTGTCTCATATTTTTGGTCCGTTTTTCATAAAATTGTGGTTTTCTTTCAAATTATTAAAGACTGAAGTTAGAAAATAATGACAGAGATTTGAGTTTCAGACTTCATACCCTTCAGAAAATTCATAATAATGCAAAACCTGTTATTCTATCAACTTTCTAAGTTTGTAAGAGCAATATTTAAAAATTGTCCCTATTTTTGGGTCTTTGTCCCACGTTTATATATGGCTTTATCCAGATTTCTTGCTGTAAGCAGTTGAGAAGTATGACTCCATTCTCTTGCATACATGCAGCAATACCATACATATGCTACCACAGTCTACTACAACATTCATTTGTTGTTAAGAAGAGTGACTTACCTTGTGCCTGCAGCAGCTGAGAGGACAGTGCTTTGGGCTGATTCTGTCAGATGTATGCAGTACACAGCCTATACATGATAAGGTATAGGCAGTGTGATGTGACTAACATCCTTTCTACTGTGTGTATGTGAGGTGGAGTGAAGTGTCAGTCCCTGGCCTCTTTGCCAAGGCCAGGGCATACTAGGCATGCCCACGTCTGCCTACAGGGACAGGCTCAGAAGGGTCCTCCTCTGAGTCTCCCTGTGCCTATGGGGACCTTGGCAATGGTGGGGGGCTGTGTCTCCCTTCCCTGTGATGTTCCTGCCGCAGCTGTTTCCACAGGATCATGTTGTGTAGCATGGCAGATACTATGAACATGTGTGCATATGTGGCTGAAGAGTACTGCAGGGCTCACCAGATATGTCAAGACAGCAGAACTGTGACTTCAACAGCCCAAACACATGCTCTATGATGTTCCTAGTTCATGTGTGTGCCTCATTATGGCATTCTTCAGTTGGTGTGTATGCATTTCGATGGGTGTCATAATCCACGGTTCCAGTGTGTAGCCAGCATCCCCCACTAAATGGCTGTATGGGATGTTCCTCCCTGCCAAATGCCTGGTACAGCTGTGATGCATGCCATATGTGGGAGTCGTAATAACTGCCAGCACTGCCAGCACACACATTGATGATAATTCTCTGGCATTGCACACGACCTGGCAGTTGATGGAGGGATACCCCTTGTGGTTGAAATAGACTGTACTGTCCTCACTGGGTGGTGCTTTGATGTGCACATGAGTGCAGTCTATGGCACCTTGCTACATGGTAGAAGAGATGTATATTGCTGGTCCTCTCCTTAGGGGATCTGGTTAAATAAATGTGCTCACTGGCATGTGTTAGCATGACATCCAGGAATTGGTGGAGTACCCTGAATGTGGATGCCTGTGAGATCCCTATGATGTCCCTAGTAGGTCTTTGGCCCAGTAGGTCTTTGGAAAGTACCTGTAGCTAGTATTCTTAAGGCTACACATACCTTTGTTTCCACTTGGATGAGTTCCCCCTCTGTTGGCTCTGGGTCTGAGTTGAAGGCGGCAGATCTTGGTGAGTTCCTGTAGTATGCCCCTGTCCACCCTGTAGCACTCTACTTTCTTCAGCTCATGTAGCCCCTGAAAGGTTACCCTGGGCCTGAACACTCTTCTCCTCAGTCTGGGCCTATTGTCAGCATCATCACTGACCTCAGCCTGTAGTGCATACAGATGTAGCAGCAGCAGCCCCTATTATTTTGTCAGTTAAAATTCCAAAGTATGTACTCCAATGGTGCAGAATATGTGGAAAAAATCAGCTCGAAGGGTATATGCTTACTTTATACTGGTGTGCTGCAGATGCAGCCTGTGTGATTGGCTGACTATGATACATTCCACCTGCCAGCTATATTACTGAGGGGTTTGAATGGGCCAGTGTCAGTGGAACAGGGCTTATCAGCCATTTATACTTGATTGGCTTAGCCAGGCTATTTCCTTTGATTTTTTTTTTCCAATTTCCTCTGCTGAGCCCCGTGGCACTCTATGCAAACCTGTGGAGCTTGTATAAACATTGCTCAGCAGTTTGGGCCCTCCCCTGCACACAGGCACACACAGCTTTTTTTTAACTTTCTAAAACACGTGCAGCAGGGCTGAGTATAGCTTAGCAATCCAGACACATCTCTCTCTGCTTAGCTGTGCTTAGCTGAGCATAAGCAGGTGCTACTAAGGTCCAATCTGCTTAAACATGCCATGACACACCCCCTTTTAATGTTAGCTATCTGTTCTGCCTACACTAACACATTTCTAGTCCTACCGCAATTAGTACCTATGGACATGGTGGTCCTTTTTGCTATTCAGTAACCCTGCCTCATTTACATACACCTAATTGTGTATACCCTGGATACAGCACTACACCAGGCCCTATCTCCTTAGCAACCACTTTAACCTGCCATTGTATGACTGTACATGCTGGCCACTATAATGCAATAACTTTGCTTACCTTTACATTGAATATTTTATACATTTTACTTTTTTTTTCAAAAATAGCATGTTTGCACGCTACTGACCGCTGATTAAATGTGGCATATGTATTAAAAAAAGATTAATTTTTCATGTATTGCATTACTTTTTCATGTCAGTGGCCATAGATTTGGCCATTTTCATAGCTACTGCCACATATACACTCATTTATTTGGGCTGTTGCAACCCCTGTTTAAATTTTATAGTCCAGTACACGGTTTGTAACCTTGTAAATTTTTCCTGCAGGCACGGCACCTACATGGATGCCTTTCTGCTTCCTGAATCAGAAAAATCACCTCATTTGCATGGTCTTCACCAGCAGATGAGGTTATTTGCATTCTGCAGATACCTCCATGTTCGCACAGTGTCCACACACTCGTGCACATCCCCAGCTCTGTTCCTTGGATCGTTCAGCGGCCATATTCCATGTTCAGGCCACAACACTATTCCTACATGGAGAATCGCTCCATGTAGGGTTTATTGAATTACTCCCAGCATCTGATTGATTGGTGTGAGACTGTGTGAATTTTTGAAGTGTATTGTTCACTTTCTAAAGTATGTTTGTTGCACAATTAATGTCATTTTTGTTGTACTCTTCATACTAAAACTTCAAGTGATTGTACAAAAAATGAATATTATAGTATGCTGTTTGATGTTTTAGTTTGTGTTTACTTGTTATTTTCTCTATAACCACACTCACCAAATAATGTCATGTACTGGGCAATGACTTACATACATGTGCAAAGCATTCTGGGTAAGAAAAATAAATTACTTCTTTAGAAGAACAGCTTCTTACTTTCATTGAAGTTTCACTACAATGTAATAAGTTAACTTTAATGTAAGGTATTCCACCTGCAAAACCCAATTGACAACTTTCTTTTCTAGGAAGTATGAAAGTCTTACTGATGCATTTATCATGGAAAATGAAAACCTATTCAATAATTTAAAGGAGAGCCACACCCATAAACCGAAAAAAAAACATGCTTTTCAGCAAATCGTGAGCATTTTTGCATTGTTAATGCCTCTGTATCAAAATAAATGGTTACTGTTATTTTCTGATTTGTTATACCCCAAAACGATGTAAAGGAGGCTAACATGGCTAGCATTATTTTGCTTTACAGTGAATGGCTTTACCTTCCTGATGTCACGTTAAAGGGACAGAAAGAAATCCTGATGAGGGGATCATTTGCTGTAGTTCTTTCTCTCATCAGTTGACAACACTGCTGTGACTGATTACATTTCACTAGTGTCAACATCAATCCACGTTTTTAATTACTTTGCATCCTTTGGGTTTCATTAGTGGCTATCTCTGTTGCAGCATTTTAAGGAATGTTTGAATGACAGACTTGAAAATGTAACTGGATTAATTGTTCTTTTCCAACTAACTGTAGTTCACTATTTAAGTGAGAGAAATCTGACCGCTGTGATTAATAGGTGTAACTTGGGCTGAGATGGTTTGTGTTGCATTCACATTTTTAAATATTGCAGCTAGAATTAAAGTCTTTTAATCTTCATTCCCCAGCTCCAGAAGAAAATGAACTTTTGCAGAAATTACAGTGTAGAAAATATGCAAAATTATATTCTGATAAAATAAGAAGAGTTAGATTAACATATTTGCTTTCCTTCTTTGGTTCACTGAGTTTTATTAAAGGGAAAGACATTTGCATCTGAAAATTAAGCTTGAAAGTCCTGCCTTTGTTCAACCTCCAGGCTGCACTATTTATCTGAGGTGTGATGCTGGCTATCTGTAACTGATAAGGCACATTTTTAAATGTCATTGTTTTCTTAATGGCTCTGTTCTTGGGATGAGTGACCTAACTTAATTACTGTAACACACTTAGTATTTGATGTGATGTAACATATGAGACAAATGCAGGAAAGAAAGAAAGACAAACATAATTATTAAATTATGTTTTTTTTCTGTATGTGAAGTGTTTAGTCTTGGATTACAGGGAAGGAAAAACATTTTTTTTAAAGACAAACGACTTTTGGGGTGGAGTTCTGTTGGTAGTAAGGCATTGTCTGTTCAGTGTTTTATAATGTCATGGCAAAAGTTTTCAGTTCCAAGAAAAATTTCATTGGACCATCATACCCAACAAAATAAAATGCAGAAAAAAACACACTTCTTTGTATTACAAACTGTGCAATTTGGTATAACATATGGTATGTCGGTTCTGCTTCAAGGATTTGTTACACTGGCTTCAGAAAATGATGGGATTAACTTTAAGGATGGAATCCATCCACTCTAATGATGGAATGGAAAAAGTACCAGAAAGGTTGTTTATAGGATGAAAATTATAAGGCGAATTACAAAAGATGAGTGCTAAAAGAAAGGGCATTCTTGAAGGACATGAGAGTATAATACAGCACATATTTTCTGGAATTCATTAATGTGCCCAGCTTGGGTCATATGACTCATTAAAAAGGTCCTTCTGCCGCAATGTGCTCATTTGCAATTCAGAGACATGTTAGCTGTGAAAAGGAAAGACTTCATTATCAGCTAATTTTGTATGTCCCTGAATCACATTTACTAACACAATGTGCAGACTGTTGCTGACCCACATGCCATGGGGGCAACTTGCTGGTCGTATAGGCAGTAGCTTTTTTTTCCCCTGTCACTCTCCCACCAACACACAAGTGCACCCAAGAAGAACATGCACACACACACTCATACCAGTAGCTAACCTGCTTGCCCTCCCATTTTTCTTAGCACCCAGTTCCGCATGAAAGTGTGGTGCTCTGCTGGAGAGAGGCAGCCCCCTTCTGTCCGTGCTCCAACCCAGTGACAAGTGGTGCTCCTCTCCAACCTTGCGGCTGGCTATCCCTGGCCAACTGGAGATCCAAAGTGCTGTGGTATCATTACATTTAGGCAGGATTTTGACTTAGAGGCATTCAGTCATAATCCCACAGATGATAGCTTGGCACCATTGGCTCCTCATCCAGGCACATACACCAAATGTCTGAACCTGCGGTTTGTCTTGTACTGAGCAGGATTACTATTGCAACAACACATCATCAGTAGGGTAAAACTAACCTGTCTCACAATGGTCTAATCCCAGGTCACATTCCCTATTAGTGGGTGAACAATCCAATGCTTGGTGAATTCTGCTTAAGAGCCAACATCGAAGGATCAAAAAGTGATGTTGCTGTGAATGCTTGACCACCACAACCCAGTTATCCCTGTGGTAAATTTTCTGACACCTCCTGCTTAAAAGCCAAAAAAAAAACAGAAGGCTCATGAGGCTCTGCTTTCACGGTCTATATTCATACTAAAAATCAAGATCAAGCAAGCTTTTACCCTTCTGCTCCATCTCTGTAGTTTTTTAAGTGCCATTATGGAGCTTATCTATAATGTGCTGGTGTCTAGTCATCTCCTCTACCCTCTGATCCCTGTACTGGTGTTGGTACCATTATGGCACTTTAAAGAGTAATCTCTGGAATCTAATATTGTCCCCCCCCCGATCTTTGTACTGCTGTTGGTATCATTATGGCACTTTAAAGCATAATCCCTGGAATCTAGTGTTGTTTCCCCCTACCCTGGTCCTCTTACTGCTGTTGGAGTTATTATGCACTTTAAAAATGAATCACTGGTGTCTAGTGCATCCCCCCCCACCATGTTCACTGCAGTCGTCAGTTGAACATGACCAATACCCCAATGTGGTAGGGGTAGCTGTGTTGATCTACATGACTGAGGTATTTCTTGAATGACTTGGCTGTGTAGTTGTCTTCCTGGACTAGTTCCACGGAGACAACACATGACTAATTAGCATATGCCTCTCCCCCGGAATGCCTCATTAACGTTCAACATGGCTGTAGGGCCAGCTATTCTTGGAGCTGAATGTTTTCCTGTTTAAGGACCATGCAGCAGCATGTAAGGACTGTAACCAAATCTGGGAAAGGTACTACAACGTGTGCACTGAAGTGGACATGTTGTGGTATGTTCTTGAATCACCAATGGTAAAGTTTGTTTGTTTAATTTGTTGAGGGTATCTGAGGGAAGTAGTTCAAATTCAGTTTTATTTAAGTGACTGAATCCTTCAGGCACTTTGCAAATTAAAACCAAACAAATAAACAGATACAAAGTGGGGGAAGCAAGATAATAGCAACATTTACCTACATTATTTGTTATTTTATAATCGTATTTCTTAATTTATCATTTGTTACCAGGGCACATGGGCTGGTTTATAGATCCTTTTCAGCCATGCTTCAGGGCATAATGGTAAAGATGAATAGTGTGTGTGTGTGTTTGTGTGTGTGTGTGTGTGTGTGTGTGTGTGTGTGTGTGTGTGTGTGTGTGTGTGTGTGTGTGTGTGTGTGTGTGTGTGTATGTGTCCTAGCAAGTGTTATTACTACAATGTTTCAATGAGCCACACAGAGAGTTCATTCATTTAACCCACCCCACCACAACATCCACATTACTTTTTTCTTGTTACCTCATACTTTGTCTTAGTGTTCAGGCTTTTTCTGCATCCTTTCAATACATTCTAATTAACCAAGGCTGCACTGTAATGACTGTGGAGGAACTAATTTAATTAAACAGGCAGTCTAGAAGGTACTGGCACCACAAAATCCACAAGCTTCTAGATGCTCTGCACTTTAAGGCCTTTTTCCAGCCTTCAGATCTAATGAGGGCCTGAACAAAATTCATGACTAAAAAAGAAACTCACTCTTTTTTCTTTAAATAAATAAATTGTATGTATGGTTTAATGATTGAAATGGACAAAATAATAGTTTCCAGTAAAATGGGGAAACAAATGATTGAGTGAACACATAAATCATATCTGGGAATACTATCTACCTCTCTACACCCCAAACTCGAAAAAAGAAGGAAAAAATACTTACCCCCCCCACGAGCGCACATACACACACACACACACACACACACACACACACACACACACACACACACACACACACACACACACACACACACACACACACACACATACATACAGGTCTACTTTGGAAGCTCAAAGTTTCAAAACTTTGAACTTCATATGGTTGAGACCATAAGATCGAAGTTTTGAAACTTCAAACAGTTTAAATGGAGATCACCGTACAGTGATCTCCATTTAAACTGTTTGAAGTTTCAAAACTTCGATCTTATGGTCTCAAACAGTTTAAATGGAGATCACCGTACAGTGCGGAACAATACTGTGGTGGTGGTGCTGCGGTAGCGTTGTCGCCTCACAGTAAGACATTGTCCTGTTCGATTCTCAGCTAGAGCGTCTTCTGTGTGGAGACATGCGTGAATAGGTGCACCTTCATTGAAGTTTGTGCGCCAGGGCCGGTAACTTGGCATGTAAAAATCTACTGCCAATCATTAGCAGACCGGAGTTCCACTGTGGCGACCCCTAACCAGGAAAAGCCGAAAGACACAACAACAACAACCACACAGTGCGGAACAGGAAATTTACAGTTCTTTTCACTGTAGTGTGATCTCAGAGTTGGCATATTTATTTAGCAGGGGGTGTGGGGGGTGTAGGGAGGCTTGCCCCCTTGCATAAATGTAAAAAAAAGGTTTTTATTGTTTTTAATTGAAGTTTTGAAGTTTCAGGACTTTGACATTATGGTCTCGACCATATGAAGTTTCATGTTTTGAAAATTCAAGCTTCCAAAGTAGATACACACACACACACACACACACACACACACACACACACACACACACACACACACACACACACACACACACACACACACACACACACACACACACACACACACACACACACACACACACACACACTTACTAGAAGCAATGCCAAATCACCCATGGTTTGTCATTGGAGTGTTGAAGGAAACCATCAGAACACATGGAACCCAAACAAAGGCAGGGAGGACATGCATATACCACACAGAAGGAGCCACAGCCAAGAATTCAAGAGAGCCAAGCACTGTGAGATGACAACACTACTCACTGTAGTACTGTACCAGTGACTGTTTGTTTTCACACATCTTACTCAGACTACCCAAAATAGCACCTAAATGTGCACAAGGCTGATGTCTGACTATGACAAAAAGTAAAGCAAATTATGGCCAACTCATTACTCTCATAAAGCATTAGTCATAGCAGCGATTGTATTACACAGAGATCATAAAATACAATTCATTCTCTGACAATACTTCAGCCATGTCAGATCAGTGACTAACAGTGGTCAAACATTAACAGGGCTAAGTCACTTTTATCCACAGATAGACACTGCATTGATGAATGATAGCCATTTCATTGACTGTGAACACCTCAGATATCTAGGATAAAAATGATCACAGTAAAGTACTCTAATTTGCATTACACAACTGCACAATACTCATACAAAGCCAGACTAATGACTCTTTAAGCTAACAAGGATACAATAAAATGGTCACTTAATTGCACATGCAGCCTTTCCCTTGACACCCGTAACAGTTGTAGCTATTCATTTTGTTGACTGTAAACACTTCAGATGTCTGTTTGCAATAAAAGAAATTCTGAATGCACTTTGTATTTCAGCTTTGTTTCACATAAATAGCATCTGCAGTATAGTAGCCCCACGTGAGTCAAAATCATACCTGTCATCTTTGCTCAAGACTTCCAGACAAAACCAAAATAATGAGGGGATGCCCAGACTCAGGGATAATTTCAAATATTACTCCAGCTCATTTAAAAATTTAATAGAACAGCAGACTTTACAATAGCATGCATTTTCTGAACAATAAGAAGTATGAAACTCTAATGTCTGCCATTTTTGACTTGCTGTAATCCTTAGTAATTCACTAGAAAAAAAAAAACAACTGTTTTGTGAGAGACAGAACAAAAATATGAAGAAAGTTAAGGACAGTTAAGATATCTGTCCCCCATTATCCTCAAATGGGAGAGCATACCTCTTAATTGTCCTTGATTTTCTTCATGTTTTCACCCCTTAAAAGCAAAGTGTCACAGACCCAGGAAATACAGTGTACAACATGACTGTGTGTTACTCAAAATGAAAAACTACTGAACAAAGCTCGAACTACTGAAGCTCACAATGGAAAAAATGCAAATATGCACATATGCATGAACAGACACACACACACACACACACACACACACACACACACACACACACACACACACACACACACACACGCACGCGCACACAGCCAAGGGAAGCTTTTACACTCGAACTTTAAGGGAGGGTGCCAGAGTCTGGTACTAAGTTGCAAGCTCTCATGGTAGAAACCCTTCTCCTTGGAGTTAAGTAGATGAAACAAAAAGATACAGGAGTACAACGAGGAGGAAGCCATTTCCAGTGGGAGCTTGCAGCTCTATGCCCTGACCCCACCCTCTCACACTTAAACTGTTGTTGGCAAACCCAAACAATAGTTTGCTCACAAGGTACAGACTTAAAAAATTACTGCAGCATTCCAAAAGATGATAATCCTTTTTAAGAATGTTGTAGTTCATATATGTGAAGTCATTAGTGATGCCCTTAAATGATTAAAAATTTACCCAGTTGTGCAATATGTCTGTGCCTCATGATGGCCATGCCTCAGCCTCCATTTGCTTACTGTGTAACTTTGCACAAGTGTTTTTAGCCAGACAATGCATCTGGACTGACCCTAGTACTCATAAAAATAGTGTAAAGATAAATATCAGCATCACACATATCATGTTTAGTATGTTGCAGGGAAATTCAGTGATTCATAGACATTAGTCATGTTAGTCCTCAGCAATTTTGAACAGCCTCCTAAAATTAATGAATGGTAGACTGTAGTTCTACTACAACGAGGAGTACCCCAAGGTGTACGAAGCACTCCTGTGCTCAAGCTGGCAGGCACCTAGCACTGTGTAGCAGGACGGCACTACAAAACACAGCAACCCTATGTGTAGTTGTTTTTTGTATTGATCATTGCTGCAGTAGAAATAGCTATATGGGTTATATCTGGCCAAGGATAAAACAGCCAGCTAGCTTCCAAAGCTTCAAAACTGTCAAACAGCTCACTGACTTAAAGAAAGGTTTGGGTACGAAGCCCTTCAGATCTTTCCTGCTCTCAAAAAGTATTCTCCTCTGAGGCTTTTGATGGTCATCAGTCGGCTTGTGCTTTCCTTTGCAGATACTTTTCCTTGAAAAAAAACCTTCCATTTTCTTATATTTACTGATGTTTTATTACCTTCCTTTTCAGAAAAGTCATTTTAAAGCTAGGAGCATTGTGTTTTGATGGACTGCTCCAACACTTGTTTTTTCCATCAGTTTTAAAGTAGTGTAAACTAACTGATAACATATTTTCCATGAAAAGATTGTGTTTAATTTTCTGTTGTGGGGCTGCCATAGTGCTTGAAAGTGTTTTTTTACTGTGTATTTTCTTTCAAGAAAAAAACTTCTGTGACTGGTAGTTTTGCTGGCATTTGTTTGGGAAATATGCACTGCTTTTGTCCTGAACATGGAACAGATGGTCAGTCCCATTGTCGGCCCTTCTTCCAGCCACAAAAAGAAAATGTTAATCAAAAAGCCTTTGCCGCCACAGCAGACTTCTAACTTGTCTCAGCCACAGATGGGTGACTCTGTTGTGGCTATTTGTTGTACTTCAGACCACTCACTCTGAACCCCTCTGGTGTAGCACCTACAGCCATTATGGACTGGAGGTTAGCCACATCCTCTGTGGGTGTTGGAATCCCCTCAGTGGACAAGGGAGAGACACTCTGGTTCTGGGAGAGGGAACAGGGAAGATGTCCCTGTTATGTCAGAATCCTGTGCCAATCTCGTGGGAAGCAGTGGCTGCCTTTAGTATCATGGTTTGCCCCATTTCTCTGTCAGAAAGAAACAGAAAACCAAACATGTATTGACTCCTCATCACGTTTCTTCAGATAAGTGTAGTTTACCGAGACTGGCTCAGGGTTTAATTAAGGCTATTCATCCTTCTTCATTGTAGTTTCTGGTAAAAGAAAGAAAGAGAGATGCTTTTTTTCTGCAGAGATTCAAGATTCTGAATCTGAACAAGAAGATACATGGAAGAATTCAGATTTTGTCCTCTAAGTTTCTGATTCAGACTCAGAGGAGAGCTGGGTTTCTGATTCTTCCTGTGGGAGTTTCTCTTTCTCTGAGACTGCTGCTAGAATGTGTCAGTGTTTTCAGTGGGAGAACACTGAGGGTTCTCAGTGCCTCAGAATATGCTATCAGTTGTTACAGAAGGATATTCCAGAAACTACGCCAATTACTCCTGTCCTTTCTTCTTTAGAGGATGTGTGTGTTACTGCCTGTAATTTTCCTGATAGGCAGCCAGCTGTCCCTAAAAGGTAGATAAGATGAATAAAGATCCTCAGTCTTTTAATTTCTTATACATTGCTCCCAAACCTGACTCAGCAGCTATAGCCTTAGCTGACTCCACTGCTGCTAAGCATTAGTTAATTCAAATCTTACTCTTTCTAATAAGGATGGGAAAATTATTGATAGGTATGGGAAAAAGTATATAATTCTGCAACTTTGATTTTTCAGAATTTTTAATTATGAGGCTCATTTGTTAAAGTCTTTTCCGACATATTGTGAAAATATGAGGAATACTTTATCTACAGTTTATTCTTGTGAGGAAAAATGATTTAAATAACTTGGTTTCTTCTGCTGCACAGGTCACTATTCATCATTTGCAGTGTGTTTATGATTCTGTTCGTACTTCTGACAGGACTATGGCCGCTGGCATTGTTTCAATGAGGTTTGCTTGGCTGCATTCTCAGAATCTCCCAGGTTATTTAAAAAATGAGATTTTAAATTCTCCCCACCTTAGAGATTTAGTGTTTGGCTCCTCTGCTGCAGAGGTGATCAAAAAGTGTGAGGAAAGCAGCAAGTTTATCCAGGGACCCTGTAAATTTTTTTCAGCCCCCCTTTTCCAAATTGTCCAAGGGATTTTCTTTCTCCTCATTCAGTTTTTGCAAAAACAGAATAAACAGTATTGACAGAATTCAGGTAAACATACATTTAAGAAGAAGTGGCAAAGGGGGTTCCAAAAGGAAGTCTCAAGCCACGCAAAACCAAGGACAGTCCAACAAGTCTGAATGACTATTCAAGAGACCTTATGATCCCTCCCACACTGGCCCCTATTCTCTTCCAGAAAGTCTGAATCTCCAGTTTTCCCTTTGGCAACAGATTGTTTCAGAAAAATGGGTTCTAAAAATAATTCATCAGGGTTACAGATGGCAGTGGGAGGAAATTCCTGTTTCCAGTGGGTCATTCCTCATCCTGAAGATCAAACTCTTAATTCTGCCTGTTCTTCAACACATAAAGTTCCAAGATAATTATGATCACATCCCTATCCATCCAGATTTCAGGCATTTCTTAAGGTTTTGCATATCTGAATCACATTTTGAGTTCTCTGCCTTACCCTTTAGACTATTCACTGCACCAGGAGTGTTCACAAAGTGTCTAGCTACAGTTATAGCTCATTTAGGTACAGGATATCCACATTTTTCCATATTTAGATGACTTGCTTATCTTTGCTGAGTCTTTTTCAAAATGTCAGGAGTCTGTCTCTTGGTTGAGAATGTGATGCTCCTGCACTGGCCCAGTAATTAAGGAGCCTCAATCCTCACCGCTAGTACCAGTGGGGGACATACATTGGGAGGATGACAAGTACACACACACAGTAAAGTACAATTTCCCTTAAGAGCACACAGAGATCACAGTCAGTCTGGGGATGGTTTCTCCCTCTCTCTCCAGATCCCCAATAAGACTCAAAACTGGCATAGCTATAGGGTTAATATCTCAGCCGAGTGGTCAAGCCAAAACCTCTAGCACCCTCTCTGTCCAACCAGTGCTTCATTTCCCTGCCCAAGTAGCTCTCTCTCTCTCACACACACACACACACACACACACACACACACACACACACACACACACACACACACACACACACACACACACACACTTTGAGATTTGATTTATATACAAATACACAGATACTCCTGGGGAAGGATGGCTCCAGCTAGGATATGACCTACCAGCCTCTGGAAAGTAGCTGAAGCATTTTTGATCCCAAAGGTCATCTTTGTGAACTCATACAAGCCAAAAGGAGTCACAAAGGCTGACCTCTCTCTAGCAGTGGGAGTCAAGGGCACCTGCCAGTAACCCTTGATAAGATCAATGGTGGTAAGATACTTAGCCCCACCCAGCTGATCTAGGGCTTCATCTGTCCTAGGCATGGTGTAAACGTCTGACTCTGTGTGACTATTTAATTTCCCGTAGTCCACACACAACCTAGTCATGCCATCCTTCTTTGGTACCAGCACCACTGGGGAGGCCCATGGACTGCTGGACTCTTGAATTATCCCCAGTTCCAACATTTCCTGTATCTCCTCCCTCAGAGTCTGTTTGACTCTCTCAGGCACCCTATAAGGGACCTGCTTAATAGGCCTTTGGGGTCATGTATCCACATGGTGCTGCACCAGGAGGGTGCACCCTGGTTTCCCAGTGAACATGTCCTGTAACACTGCTCGGATTTCTTGAACCTGGGTAGGCGATGGCTGCTGGGACATTGCTACCCCTTCCACTGATGTGTCAGTCTGAGCCTCACTGAGGAGATCAGTCAGCAGATCTCCCTCAGACTGCTCCTACAGTCCACTGCAAATACTCAGCACAAGGGCCTACTTATCATGGTAAGGTTTCATCATGTTAACATGGTACAATGTATGCCCTGGCCTCCTGCCTAGCAATTCCACCATGTAGTTAACATCACTGACCTTCCTTACCATCGTGTAAGGTCCCTCCTAAGCTGCCTGCAGCTTGTTGTGTCTGAAAGGAATGAGAACCATTACCTGCTGCCTTAAAGCATAGTCTATAGCTTGATAGCTTGACCATTCCTGTCATACCAGACCCTTTTCTGCTGTTGTCCCTCTGCCAGGTTCTTCTGGGCCAAGCCCATGAGTTCCCTGAGTGTGGTCTTGAGGTTTAGGACATATGCCACAACAGACTCCTTGTGGGATTCACACACACCCTCCCACTCATTTCAAATTAAATATAGAGATCCCCTCACCCTGTGCCCATACAGCAGCTCAAAGGGTGAAAATGTGGGGATTCCTGGGGCACCTCTCTGTAAGCAAACAATAGATGGGTCATATATTTGTCCCACTCCCTCTTAAACTGGTCTGCAAATGCCTGTAGCATGGTCTTGCATGCAGAGTTTAATCTCTTCACAACACCATTAGCTTGGGGATGGTAGGGGGTTGTCTTTAGGTGCTTCACCCCACAGTTTTTCCACAGACAAGCCAGCAGGTCTGACATGAAATTGGCACATCTGTCAGTCAGTATTTCTTTTGAAAAACCTACCCTGTTGAAAATCTCCAACAAAGCATTTGCCACCTTTTCTACCTCAATGAAGGACTGAGCTACTGCCTCAGGCTATCTGGTAGCATAATCTACTACCACTACAATATACGCTTTCCCTGTGGAACTTGGAGTACTCAGAGGTCCCACAATATCCATAGCTACCCTCTGAAATGGCTCCTCGATCACAGGCAAAAGTATCAAAGGAACTTTCACCTTGTCTGCTGCCTTGCCTACCCTTTGGCACTGCTCACAGTTCCTGCAGTACTGTTACATTTCTGGAAATCCCAGGCTAACAGAAGTTCTGCATAATACATCGCTTTGTACGTTTTATGCCCATATAACCTGTAAAGGGAATTTCATGGGCTATGGCTAGAAGTGCCTGATGATAGGCTCTGGGGACTACCAACTGCTGTATTCTCTCACCCTCTAGCCCTCCCTCAGGGGTCCACTCTCTATACAGTAACCCTTTGTGCCAGTATACAGATTTCCCCTTCCCTTGAGAATCAGGTGCCTCACTAGCTACCTCTCTCAGGCATTGTAATGTAGGGTCTGGGAGCTGAGCCTGTCTCAATTCTCTCTTTGTAACCCTTCCCAGCTCCCCTTCCAACAGGAAGGCTGGTATCCTCTGACAGTGGTGACTCACTGTCAGCCTGGGTACTACTACCCACCTCTGCCCTTGTGGTCATGCTGTCCAAAGGAACAGCAGTACCCAGAAGCAGCTGTGGCTTACCTTCAGTCTCACTGCTACAGGGTAGCTCCCTCCCTGAAACAACCACCTTACCAGTCCAGGCTGCAAGTGGGCAGTCTGCCTGGGTGTCCCCCAGGCTACCAGACCCACATGCTTGTCTCCAAGCCTGACTTTGTGTAACTGCATGAACACATGATACTGCATTACCAAAATCATTCCCTATCAGGACATCTGTAGGGTGATGGTTTGGTACCCTTGCTGTCTCAAGACAACCTACTGTTGGCATTTTGTCATTCCCACTTAATGGCTCTCCCACCTTTTGTTCCTGACCTTGCCTCTGTGGACATCTGTATGCTACATGGCCCCACTGGCTGCATTTAAAACATTTAACTCTAGGTCCTGGATGTGTACCTGGACCAATGGCTTCCCCTGCTACTGACAGACTCTGTTGGGGCAGTCTGGGCTTCTCACCATGGGTTCCCCTAGACCAATGAGGAGCACTGGATGGCCCTTTCCTGTGCAGTGATGCCCTGCTTGCTAGGTATAGGTCTCCCTTCTTCCCCAACTCATCTAGAGTAGCACATTGTCTATCAGCTAACCAGATTCGCATGTCCTCAGACAAAGTGCTAAGGGCTTGTTTCCCCACCAAAAGGTCTGTCAGCCCTTCAAAAGTGGTGACCTGACATCCACTTACCCACCTATGAAAATAAGTGCTTAGTTCAGCAACATATTCACACATACTTTCATCTGCCTTGTGCCTATGCTCATGAAATTTTTTCCTATAAGCTTCAGGTGTTAACTTAAAAAATTACACGGTCAGTATCAGACAGGTTGGACATTACAGTTACAGCTTTACCATCGAGTAAGGAGGTCAGGAACCGTACCCAGATCCTTTGGTAAATATCATACTGTTTACATACCCTCTCAAACACATGAATGAAACTATCAAAAGTATCATCCTCTGGAAATTGTGGAAGAAATTTACTGACTTTTGTTGCGTCTGGGATTCGGTTACTCCCTTCCCCATTACCTCCATGACTCTGGTGAAGAGTCAGCATCTTTTTTTCATGTTGCCCTTTTCCTCTCCTTCTCCTCAGAGTCCAGGTGTCACAGTTTCTGTTTCCTCAGTCTCTATATGCCTCAGTCTCTCTGCTGCCTCTATTTCCAAATGATTGACCTCTAGCTCAAGTCTCTTTAACTCCAGATGGATTTTTAAGTCCTATGTAGAAAGGTTGAGCTGTCCATTTACTGAGAGTTGTACATCTCCATGGCCAGTCTGATTGTCCTCCTGGTTGCTATTCTCTGATGGAGCTGTGACTAAAGCTTCAATCAAGTCACTTTAGTCAGGCTGGCATGCACCAGTCCTTTAGCCGGGCACATCTCAGCTTACTGGCTCCTTGTCAGCTTGCCATATTCCTCTGCTGTCATGCTTGTCTGCTCTCCCTGACTAAGCTAACATAAAAAAAATAATAAAACAATTGTGACATGAACTCTGAATGTTTACTGCATGGCTGAATTAAGAGTACAAACACCTTCTGTGACCACTGCTACAGGAATTCAATATCCACACCACTACAACCCAATTAATATGTGATGTGGCTATCTCACCACTATCAAACAATTAATATTTAATATTGATATCCCCCCACTGCCAAACAATTAATATGTGACACTCTTGCACTGGCCCAGTAATTAAGGAGCCTCAATCCTCACCACTAACATCAGTGAGGATGTGCACATTGGGAGGATGACAAGTACACACACAGTAAAGTACAATTTCCCTTAAGAGCACACAGTGATCACAGTCAGTCTGGGTCTGGTTTCTCCCCCTCTCTCCAGATCCCCAATAAGACTCCCCACTGGCATAGCTATATGCTTAATATCTCAGCTGAGTCATCAAGCCAAAACCTTAGCACCCTCTCTGTCCATCCAGTGCTTCCTGTCCCTGCCCAAGTAGCTCACACACACACACACACACACACACACACACACACACACACACACACACACACACACACACACACACACACACACACACACACACACACACACACACACGTTGAGATATGATTTATATACAAATACACAGACACTCCTGGGGAAGGCTGGCACAGGTTTACTAGCTATGCTCCCTTCTGCCCAGACTATACGGTAGTACCAGCTGCCACCAACCACCCTTTATCAGCTACTATAAGGCCGTTCCCAAAGGGTGACCAATTCTACTATGTAAGGTTGCTGTTATCCAAATGGTGTGTCCAAGACTTTAAGGCTATTTAAAAATGGCTTGTACAGTGTTACCAAATACATATGCAAGTACTCTAAGAGCTTAAATATATCTAAACATAATATATAATATATATATCTAAACAAACCAGCCACAATTAAAAGGTTTAAATATATTTAATAATAAATAATAAAAGCACAAGACAATTCCAATAACTCAACACAGAGACAACAGAGTTCAGAATAACAGAAAATACTTTAACACAACACTGCAGGACAGTCTCACATAAATACACAAAACATCTAAACTAATCTTGCTATATTCCTATCTATCTCCAAGAGAAATACTATACCTAAATCTTACTTACAGAGCCAGGCAAATGCAAGTGCTAAATGGATGTTTCTAGGACAAAGACAAATACAAAATGCACAGACTTTCTCTGAGAGATAGTTCTTAAATTAATAATACACGTTACTGCTGCGTTAGCTGGATGATATCACTATTTGACACCTCTGTGTCAAAAATAATTATCCCTTAGAAGGTTTGCCTGGAACTGGAGGTTGTAAAACAGTTACACACTTTTACCTTTGAAACCTGTAATTATTTCTGTTTCCAGACAATAGAAATAATTTCTAGCTGTAGACATTCTGTCTCTTTGCGTTAACTAACTTTATAGCACAGTTGTAAACAATTTCAACTTATTTTCTCAGAGTTTTGCAAGTTAATCCTGTATATTCTACCTTCCACCATGAAAACATACATTTGCACAGGCATATAGTGTATACACATTTCTGCTTTTTTCTAGCAGAGTACACTGTGGTTACATTTATAAGACAAGCATACAAATCATATTACTATTCACAAATAACAGAATTATTTACAAAATTCTAGCTAGCTGGGCCGGCAGCCTTCACAGAGAGATCACTTGAATAAGCTGGGATTCCAAGAGAACATTCAAAAGTCTTTCTTGACTCACTCACACAGGGTTATGTTCCTGGGATGTCTACTAAACACCTCAGTTCAAAGAGCTTATCTTCCACAGGACAAAAAAATGGATCTTTACTTAGATCTATTTCTAAGGTTTTCCAGTTAGACTTTGGTGAATGTGAGAGGATACCTCAGAATTTTGGGGTCTATATCATTTACAGGAAGAAGCAGAATGTCAACTCACCTTTAGTCGACCCATATTTGTCCAAGCTGCACATCATTAAAAGGCCCAAATCATCAATTTATTTCTAAGGGAAAGAAATCTGTTGGCTGTTCTTTTAAATCTGCCCTTTCCCAACTGTAGTGCAATCTCAGAGTTAGTATATTTAGTAGGGGGGGTATGGGGGGCAAAGCCCCCCACTTTTGTAGTGTTTATTTTAATGTGGTGTATGTGGTTGGGCTACCGATTTCTTTCCCTTAGAAAGAAAATGGTGTTTTGGTTATTTGATGTTGTGCAGCTTCGACAAATATGGCTCAATTAAAGGTAAGTTGACATTTTACTTGTTCGACTTTATAATATAGACCCAAATTTTGTATCTCATAGTTTCTATGATTTTCATGATACACCTGGCAATTTTCCACATGAGACAGATAAAGTGGTATCTGAAATCCCTTTGGCCACAGCATCCACACCCTTTATCATTTCAGATCCCAGTATTAGGATTTGTCAGAAGAGAATTTTTTTTGGTGGAGGCAATAGTTATCTTTAAATCCAGGCCTCCCTTTCTTCATCCCTGCTCCAAAGACGTCAGTCACCTCAGGTGATTCATTTTTGCTTTGGAGCAGTTTCAAGAATGATAAAATTACAGAGGGTGTGGAACACCAAAGACAGATGCCAACACATAAATATCAAGAAGAAGCTTGCCCTGATGAAGGCACTCAAATATCTGAGCCTTCTTGGTCTCTGGGACCTCTTCAATTAGTCACAGACAATACCACAGTCATGTGGTACATCAACAAGTAAGGGGAACCAGGTCATACCCTCTTTGCAAACTAGCCATGTTAGCTTGGGATATAGCTTCACAGCATAATCTCACTCTGCAGGCATCCTACATTCTTCCAGAGCAAAACTGCATGCAGACAACTAGTAAGAACCAGGGCAGACCTTCACAAATGGAACCTAAATTAGTCTTTCAAGATTTGATCCGTCTGTGGGGAGTTCCTCAAATAGACCTCTTTGCCTCCTCTGTGAACAAGCAACTGGGAAAATTGTGTTCTAGGACGCCATGCAAGAAGGCCTAGAAGACAGATGCCTTTTCTTTTCTTCAGACAGAAATGTTCCTGTATACCATGCCACCTTTTCTGCTAATATCTAGGGTACTTCTGAAGATTCAGAAGGAATCTCCCAAGATCATTGTGGTGACTACTTCCTGGACCATGCAATCATGGTTCTCCTTTCTTTTGGACATGGTCAGGGGCAGTTACCAAAAGCTTCCTCACATAATTGATCTACTTGCACAAAACGGGTGTTTGATATACCTCAACATCATTCATCTTCGATTGACTGCCTGGATGATACAGTCTTAATTTCTTTTAGGCCTCTGAGGACTTACAGCAGATTACTAATGGAGGCACGAAAGCCTGCTTCCAGAAAATCATATATTAGCAAATGGAAAACATTTTTTAGTTGGTGCCAACAACATAACTAGTACCTATTCAGAGCTAGTTGGTTTATGTTTTTACAGTATTTGTGCGAGTTAATATCCTATGTTCTTTCTTAATCCTCTGTCAAGGTCTATTTAATTGCTGTCACAGCATGTTTGTCCATGGAGACTCCTCCTCAAGGCAGTTTCATGTCAAAATGCTTTTTAAAGAAGTTTTGCATAAGAGGCCTCCAATTAAACCAGTGACCCCTCCTTGGGATCTTAATTTTGTGTTAGAGAATCTAAGACTTGCTCTGTATGAGTCAACTAATCTGGCTGTCTTGAGGTGCTTAATATGGAAAACAGTTTTACTGATTGCTCTGATCTCTTTAAGAAGGGTATCTGAGTTGCAAGCTCTTACAGTGAGTCATCCCTACCTTATTTTCCAACAGGACAGGGTCTTTTGAGAACGAATCCTTCTTTTATGCCTAAAGTGGTATCCTAGTTTACTTAAAGTCAAACTATCCATCTCCCTGTTTTCTTTCCTGAAGCTAAAAATAAAGGAGAAAGGACACTCCATACCTTGGTTGTTCTCAGACAACTCAGGTACCATCATGACAGAATTAAATCTTCCAGATCTTTGGATCAATTGTTCATTTCTTGTGATGGTAAGAAGAAGGGACAACCTGGCTATTAGTGTTCATTATACTTAGCATGACAAATTTATTCCAGGCACAGTCAACGCCCACATGGAAAGGGATGGATTCTAGATGTGTTCTAGAAGCTGTTGGTCCTCTGTACACACTTTTACAAAGCATTATAAGCTTGATTCCTTCTCTTGTCTGGATCACTCTTTGATACGGCCATTCTCCAGGGGCTCCGGGACTCTTCTTCTTTTTGGTATGGTAATCTACCCATATAACTAAGACTACTGCAGCAGTGATCAATATGAAGAATATAGTACAGTTGTGTAAGTTGAAGTTACCATAACAGTAGATGTTTGAATGATCTTTACTGACGTAGCTGCTCCCTCCCTCTGCCCCTCTTTTTTATTTTTTGGTGTGTTTTTATGCCAGGGTATGGACATTTATTTTTTGTTATTCCTAACATTGCCCTTTCAGGTCTCAGATTCCCTGTCTCTGCTGGCAAGAAAGCTCTGATGGGCTTTGCTCCCAAACTTGTCTTTTAGTTTGCTCATCTCGAGCTGTTTGACAGTTTAGGTGTGTGGAAAGCCCTGAAGGTTTGGAAGCTGGCTGGCTGTGATATCCTTGGCAGGATATAACCATATTGCTATGGCTACTGCAGCAGTGATCATTTGAACATCTACTGTGTGGTAAGTTCAACTTGCAGAACTCTGCTTTCCTTGGTAAGGTATACGATTCTGTAAATAACTGCCTTAAACTGCTGTATTGTTGTCCACCATCCTGCTTGTTTATGATTCATAAAGAAGTCACAGTCGATATGCATGAGGACAAGGTAGGGATCATCACTGTATTGTGACAATGAGGGAGCGTGTACTGTGTCCACTGGGGGGAGCTCACCTGCATCACTGTCTTGGCTAGGACATGGAATTGGTTTTAGCCCACTGGGTACTGTTATTTCTGAACTGGTGCATTCTTGATGTGCAGATTTACAGTGTACAAGCTCTGCTCTGCTGTGCACCATTGTTCATGAACACCACTCAGAGTCTGAAAAAAGTCCGTGTAGATCGATCCTCTACCCTGTTAACAAATACAAATATATAACAGCAAACCAGTAAACATATTTTATAATGTTGCACCAATATAGGAATTAATGTTCACATTATTAATACTTTTTGTTTAAAATGTGCACATACATACTTTTGTTTTATTGACATGTCTCACAATCAGTTGTGGTCCACTTCAAGTATACTTAAATAAATTATGTAATACTTGCCATAACAATACATTATTAAAAGAGGTAAAAAGAGCAGTATTTTGTCAAAACAATGAAAAATGTGCAAAAGACACACACACACACACAAACACGCATGCACACACACACACACACACACACACACACACACACACACACACACACACACACACACACACACACACACACACACACACATACACAAAGAATGCAACCATACTGCTTAACTGTACAGATTTTTCACAAAATGTCCAGATTTCTTCCTCACAGTTTTGGTCCATTTTTCATAAAATTGTGGTTTTCTGGCAAATTAGTGGCAAATCATTAAATAATTAAAATTATTAATTTTAATTTTAATTAAAATTAAAATTAATTAGAATTAAAGAAAAAAATGAATGAGCAAATCATAGGATCATAGTAGGTTACTAGGCTAATGGTGCTGGGGCCCTTAGAAGCCTAGCCAAGAGTTTATCTCCCAAATAGAAATGCTACATCCAAAGAAATCCCAATCTCTCCGCACCACATGCTGCAGAGGCCTCTGGCTCATTACCACAACCAATGGAACATGCTGGAGTGGACTTCCTATGCATGTCGAGCAGGGCACCTCACTGGCCCTCTTTGGGAGAAATCTTGATGAGTGGATGGGATGCAGAAAATTCACCCTGAGGATCACTCTAGTGGCTCTACTCGACAGAGGCACTGGGAACTAAGGTCGGGTGGCATGATGCCAGGGTAATCCTATGGGCTAGGCTTGTAAAGGCTCCAGGGCCATTAGCCTAGTACACACCTATGAACCTATGAATGAAGTTAGAAAATAATGACTGACATTTGAGTGTCAGACTTCATACCCTTCAGAAAATGCATGCTAATGCAAAACTGTTATTCTATCAGCCTTCTAGGTTTGTAAGAGCAGTATGTAAAAATTGTCCCTAAGTTGGGGCCTTTGTTCCCACTTTTATTTATGGCTTTGTCCAGATTTCTTGCTCTAAGAGGTTTAGAGGTATGATAACACAAGCAAGTTCAAGAAATACAAAATGTAAAAGCCATTTTCTAAGTGCAGTAACACCCTCCACGGTGGGCACTTTAGGGAAATAACAGGGTTGGGAGGTGGCTTAAGGGTTGGGAGGGTGGCTTAATGGTTAAGGTGTTTGCCTTACAAACACAAGATGCAGGGTTTGAGTCTCACAAGGGATAATTGGCTAGGCTTAAAATGGCTCGCAAGGGCAGTTAGCTTAGTACTAACCTATGAACCTATGAACCTATGAACAGCACTCCCAAGGTTGTGGAAGCCCTCTGCATGCAGTGTCAGGTCTCACAGCACCTCTAGGTTAATAGATTCATAGGTAGGTACTAGGCTATCGGCCCTGGGACCTGTATAAGCCTAGCCAAAAAGGTTCCCTGGCTTTTGCCACCCAAGAAAATTATTTTCCTGTGCCTTGGGAGATGACCTGATTCCCCCCCTATAATGGTCACCTTCTTAGGAATTATTATTTACTTAGTAGCCCTCTGTAAAAGAGGCTGAACCTGAAAATTGGTCCACTGGGATCAATTTACTACCTCAGTTAACAAAAGTAAATAAAATAAAATCTGATTGACCAGAGACTGCATACACAGATAATTGTGTTGTGTAATAACTGAGTTGGAAAACACTTTCTATGAGATGGTGTAGTAATAAATGTAGTCACTTTATTTGTGGCAAATTAAACCTTTTTATTCATTAATTTAAAGACGCTGTCTCTGATCATCTTTTAAAATACAGTCACACTAATTAAAAAGAAAGTCTGCCTGCTGTGTTCTTATCACAAAGTATCCTGCCAAAGTTAAGACTTTGTTTCCTGTGTTCAAGTAATTTTAACAGAAAATACATGTCAACGAAGCAAAACTGGGAAGTCATGACAACCAGCAATGAGTGTGAACAAAGGGAAATATTTTTAGTCAGAAAATCTATTTAGATGGAGTGCCAGGGTGGCATTTCTGTTTTATTATTTTAAGTTCAACAAGTTTGTCCTTCTTCATGGATTACATAAAGGATAGAGTTCTTGACAGAAAAATGTTAGTCTATAAAATGATTCAAAAAGGAAAGTGGAAGCATTTACATTTTTCTTCAACGAAAGTAACTAAATCCACTAAAGAAAGCTGAAGAGGTAAAAATTAAGAAAAAAAAAAGTAACAGTTTAGGGAAAATGTTTAACATAGATTAGAGAATGGGTAAACTGTACATCAGCACCCTGATTGGAGAATGAACGTTTTCCAGCAGGGTATTAATGTCCAAGTAATACCTGGTGAAAAACAAGTCCAACTCTTTATGACAGCATATCAAGCTGCCATGGAGCTCAGACTGATAAAAAAACTAACGTCCGACATTAATTTTACACTTGCTAAGCAGTGCTTTTGCTGTTTAGCGAGTGTAAAAAAACAACAAAAAGCAGAAAGAAGTGAATTTGTGTTTATATATTTTTCTGTCTGTATGTGTGCGTGAATGCATGTACGAAAGCAGAGGAGACTGTGTGAGTGTGAGAGAGAGAGAGCAATCTTGTGTGAGTGAATGCCTGTATGAAAGCAGGAGTAACTGTGTGTGTGTGTGTCTGTGTGTGTGTGTGTGTGTGTAAGAGAGAAATTGAGAGAGACTGAGAGAGATAATGTGTGAATAAATGCGTGTATGAAAGCAGAAGTGACTGCGTGTGTGAGACATTGAGAGAGTGAGAGAAATCTTGTGTGAGTTAGTGCATGTGTGAAAGAAAGCAGAGAAGACTATCCCCCGGATTCACTATCCTTCCGTGCATGACTAAGGTAGTCTTGCATGGAATTGGCCGTTTAGAATCCTGATGGCAGCTCGCCATTCATATTAATGAAGGCACGCTGCCTGAGCTCCTAATCGTACACAGAGCGTGGACGAGTGTAGGGGGCGTGTCTGAGAGCAGAGCTCTCACAATATACACGCCCCTGCAATGAAGGACTGCATAATGATAGTAAACACTGAGCGAGACCGCTCATAGATGTATCTATATCCCCAGCGACATCCCCTCACATGTATAAATGCAATACTGAAGAAGAAAAATAAAAAGTTTTTTATTTTTTAATAAAACGGACGAAGTTTAACTGTAGGTGCGCGGGTTTGCCCATCTCTTAGCTAATGGTTAATACAGGTTAAATAGCAGAAAGAGGATAAAAAGCAAGATATATGCAAATGAAGCAGTACAGCAAGAGTGTAGTGGGCAGAGCATTCACCTTACAAGCGGTCATTTCAAGTTCGAGTCCCACTGCAATACATTCCATTCTTCCTTCCAAATCACTTGTTATGATAAATATTTTTATTGCATAACCTAATAAATAACATATATTTCTGAACTGCAATACTGCATTTAATGTAGATGTGAGGAGTCAGTGTCATAATGTTGCAAAGTCCACAGATAATCACATGACCCATACAGTATTACAGATACAAATGGAAGGTAAACTGTGTAATGAATGATAACTCCATACATTTCTTCAAATTTCCTCCTCCCTAAGACCCACTACACTATTATTGTCTAAAATGTAGCACTAGTAAGCTGTAGTAAGTGGTAGTAAGCACTCTTAAGCACTAGTAAGTGGGTTTAAGGCTGTTTGCACGGGGGGTAAGCAATGCGAACACAGGTGAAGCAAGATTGAAGCTAACTCTCTGCAAGCATATGTAACCGGAGGTTAGCATTGCTTACCCTCACACAAAGCTGCGCAAACCTGCTTACAAGTGCTCAAAAGTGCCTTGATCACTCAGTATGCATCTGCTGCCATTCTGGGCAGGAAAAAATAACCAGGATTTGCAGTTGTGAACCCAGGACCCTGTACTCTTCAGTCACAGTACTTAACCACTAAGCCAACACAACCGTACATAAGACCATACATAAGACTGAGGTTTTAATAAACAAACCTCTCCATAGGAAAACAAGCTGAACATGTGAAAGGAATTTCTATACAGCCTTATGTTGTATACCCAGCTACATCAAATAAATATGTGAACTGGAGTACTGCAGTAAGCACAGATGTGAGGTGTTATTGTAATAAAGTGTAGAAGTCCCCAGGACCCCATACAGTGTATGTACACATGAATCATGGATATCAGACACATATATAATCTGCAATGAATAATAAATCACTGCCAAAAAGCAAATATAATGCTAATTAACTATTAAGCAATGCTAAGTGCTGCACAGCTCAGCTTAGTAAGTGTAAGCAATGTGTAGAGCAGCCAATTCAATCTGCCTATTGGTATACTTCTTTAAGCACTGCCAACCTTAGGTAAGCAGGTGTGCCCATAGCTTAGCCTATTCAAAACCGGCCAATCACTGAAAAGTGTGGGGAAATTGGTCGTATTTAAACCCCACAGGCAGGAATACTTCCCATAACTGGTTGTAGCTTCCTACTGCAGGCAGAATGGCTGGAGTGGGTGAAGGCACTTGATTTAGAGTGCAGCATTGGGGCATCCAGGAGTCAAAAATCTTGGTATGGCTTCTGGTAAAACACCATGAGCAGAGACTACTGCAGGGCCAGTTCCAGGGCTTGCAGTATAAAATGGAGACCTGGGACAGTCTTGCCCATGACCTCACCAGTGCCACAGGTATCCTCCAGACTGGTGAGCAGGTCAGGCACAACCATGTTGACCTAAAGTGACGGAGGGGGAATGTACTGGAACAGTGGATCCAGGAATCTCAGCAGATGCCTAATGCCCCAGTACTGAGTAAGTACTCATTCTAATAAGTAGTTAATAATTGCCTAGCTTGTGTATACTATGGATAGATATGGCTAAATATCACTGAATTTCTCTGACAGCTGCAGATGAGGGGGCTGCAAACCAGCAAGCCCATGATGCTAAGTTGCAAAGTTTGCATCGCGAGGCAGGTTAGTAATTATTCTGCATGTACTGTCATAACAAATAAATATAAGAGCCTTAGAAAGTTTCGTACCAGTATAAATAAAGGTGTAATATTCTGTAAATAAAGGTATAAGCCCTGGAGTGCTTCTGTGCACTCTTCTTTCATATGTTGTTGTACTGTTGGATTCTATAAATAGTACTGTTGTATTAAGCAGTGTTACCCACACTGTGGTATGTAGATAAAATGTGGATGAAATTCTGTAAAACAATGTTGGAAGTACCAAGAGGTCAGTCATATTGTACAACTGAGGGAGACTTAGACAGAAAACATTAGAAAGCTTCACAACAATTCCCTGATAGCACAGTGTACTGTGCTGTTAACTGTAATGGTTTTGTCCCACACAGAAGGGGTTTGAATCCCAGTAGTGCTAGTAAGTTTTATGCATAATCATACCCCACAATTGTACAGCTTTTGTTAGAATGTTCAGATAGAAAGCTGTATGCATAATTACACCCAACTGTACAGAATTTGCTAGAATGTTCAAATATAAAGTTGTATTCATATTCATACGCCACAACTGTTCCAATCTGTCCAGCATGTCCAGATAAATGGCCCACATCACCAGCCTGGTACCCTGTTCCCCTGAAAAATCAGTGTGATCATCCAAGAAATGTAGGCAGCCATTAATGACATATAACTGATAGACGTGTACATAGTCAGGTCAGAGAATGTATATTAAAACAAACCTGTCATTCTAGCACCTCACCCAAAGTGTTTGAGAGCGATTCTCCACATATGTTGCATTAACACCTGCATCTTGTCATGCCTGTATTTAAGACACAGGTCACGTATATAATAATCTATAAACATACCAGTGTACAATATAAGGCCAAAGGGTAGTGTAATAATACATGTAAGGGACAGATCGCTGCAGTGACTAGGAATGTTGTGAAAACTACAAGGATATATCAGTTGTTAATTAAACTCTCTCTCACCCCTACCAAATGTCCAAAATAACCCAATGACACTCCTCAAGTGGTATGTGTACACTCCAAACTTTTGTTAGGACATATGTCCTATTGGTTTATAAATATGCACATTTCTTTCTATGCATGTGTCATGTTAAAATAACCCCATATTGGTGGCTTATTGCCATCAATGAAACCTGCATGCTGTTGTAATGGCCACTGTTATCCCACATATGCATGTGTTCTGCTTGCTCTGCAACTGTTTTAAATCTGGTGTCCTGGGTAATGGGAATACCTATGCATGCTGTAATAACTAATCCTGAATGCTGTTGACTATTACTAACCCATATCTTTCTTAAACCTGCTACAACATAGTTCGTATGGGAAGGCTGGTCCCAGCAGACCCACATGTCCCACCTCAGCTGGCCATGGCACTGGGCACCAGCATGTCTGGGGCCCAGCCTGGGACCTCCTCCTCCATTGGCCCTGCGCAACCTTTGGGTGGAACCATCATAGGTGATGAGGCTGCCCCCCCCCCCGGGAGTGGGGGTGGAGAGGAACCTGTCACCCATTGTCAGGTCCGGGCCTTGGTGCGTGGGACCTTGATAGGGAGTTTTGCAACCAGCTACGCCAGCTTGAGGGCTGAGTGGCGCAATTAGAGGGTGAGCCTGCCCCTCCTACACAGCCCCCAGCCACCTTTGGGGCTGTGAAGGTGCAGTGGTGACTGCCCATGGGAGGGGACCTCAGTCCCACTATGTCCATTTGGGGGCTCATGGGCTTGCGACTTCCAAACACCCCCTCTCCGTCCAAGGTGTCCCCCCCACATGTCATATGCCTCCCATGTATGCTGTCTTGTCTGCCTTGTCTGTCGTTCTACCCAACCAATCCTCCCTGAGTATACCTACTCTCCTTTCCCAACATCCCACTCTCACCTTAAAAAAAAAAAAAAAGGGCAATCTGTTCCCAAACAAAAATCATGCCCCATACATAGCTGTCAATTTTGCACACATGTCCACTGGACACATGTAATCTGGTCTAATTGGCATCACAACATATTATTGTTGTCCTCACCCCTCTCTCAGGGGTTGGAGTGTTCAAATCTAACTCCAAATTCATTGCATATGCACAGCTGTTGCTGTAGAAGAAATGGACAGCTATGGACCTTCCCTACACCCTCCCTGCGCATCCCTAGCTATATTGCCTGCGGTCTTTCCCTCATTGTGCCCCTTTTTCACCACTTTCCTATCACCCCTTTTTTCTTTTCAAGAAATTAGCACAGGGCTAAGTGGGTTTCAGCCTGTCTGCATGGGAGTAAGCACTGCCTGCACAGGTTAAGCAATTTAAAAGCTGAGTGTAAGAAACTGTAACCAGAAGTTAGCAGTGCTTACTGTCACACAAACCCACTTACAACTGCCTTAAAAGCTCTGTATCCAACAGCCCTTGTTCTGCTCAGCCCTCTGCAAGGCTCAAACCCAGGACACTGCATACCACAGCCAATGTAATGTACCACTAAGCCATAGCAGATATACAGTATTGCCACAAACATAGCATACAGCAAAATAAGTCAACAGTACAGAGAATGTACTTATACATGTAGATGTATGTGTGTGTGTACATATATTCACAACTTAATAGATATATACCTCTCTCTCTATTATATTTATCTGTCTCTCTATATATAAATATCTACATATATATATATATATATATATATATATATATATATATATATATATATATATATATATATATATATATATATATATATATATATATATATGTGTGTGTGTGTGTGTGTGTGTGTGTGTGTGTGTGTGTGTGTGTATAGATATAACAGAGCACATAACAAAGACATATATGACCACAAGCACTGTTAATGGGGGTGAGGGTGCTCAAGTAATGTACGTCTTACACGTAACAATATTTTCCCCTCCCCCATACAAACAGGTCTGCCCTGCAATAAAATACCAACTTTTGTGAATCCAAAAACCAGGACCTGGCACGACATGGCCACAAGATGTTTACAGTAAGCCATGCCACCTGTATATTGTAAGGCTGGTATCGATAACATATCATACATTACAGTCTGGCAACCATAGTGTAAGTACAATGTGGAAGCAATGCTACATTCCTAAGATACATATACACAGACAGGTATGGAGATACATACATATGTCTATATATCTACACACATATATAGACATATATGTAACTACACATACACACACAGACGTATGTCTAGGAAGATACATTATTAGAGGGTTCACACCACACTGAACAGCCAGTTTTCCTACAGTTGAAACCTCATCAGATGGACAGTGTATTACTCACCCATACAAAAGACAATTGTTGCCTGAAATATATACCAACAGAGAAGTCAAAGGATGTAACACCACACACAGGTTTGCATATGTTTTAAAGCTTTATTTGTGTACAATTACAGTTTTATATGCCATGTCATATTGCAGTTTATACTTTGAAATACATACAAACAGATTAATGCAACTGTCAAACACATAATTTAAGACAGTAATCTGAAAGCATAACATATGTTGCTGTCTAGGCCAAGGCCTTCAAGTAGTAGAACAGAAAATACTGATTGGGCTGCAGGATAATGATCAATCATCAGTAAGTAATGCAGATGCATAGCCCAGCAGCCTCTTAACTACACTCTGTACACAATCCCTAGGGTGAAAAGACCTCAGTTTACACAATGGGATGTATCTGCTACATAGCAATGCATAACTGAAATCATCACAATTGCACTGACAAACGGAACAGGCTGTATGGCAGTAATTAGTAGGCCAACAATGATCAGAAGGTGAAATGTATGGTAATGTACAGCCATATACCTTAAGCCATCTTACTACTGATATACCTCACATGTTGTAACACCGCAGGTTAATGATGGTGCTTACCCCCCCCCCCCACCAGACTGACTTACAGGAGCATAAAACACTGTTAGATACACTGACCTCTGCAGTGCAAAGGGCCATACATGTGTTATGCAGATGAAGCCTACATATATATATGGACCCTTCCCCACAATATGTGTGGGTGCCCAACAGCACTGGAATGATTGCGGGAATAGCAGCATGACATAATCACTGGTCAACACCTAATAACCCCTTACTGCATGTCCTATGGACAAAGCCTGGTATGTTGGTGAAGGACAGAGGCCGGTACACAGGCCCATATGCGAAATAGTGTTGTCATACACTGAGCATGTTGCTGTTGTTACAGGATAGTCTGCAACACACACTTAGACAAAAATATGACATCATAAACACAAATGGATGTAGCCACCTACTGATAGCACTCAACATACACTGCCAGTGATATATATGGCACAAGACCTGTGTGGTGGACAGACAAAACAGAGGCCCACATATGAGAACTATGCAGGCAGTCCATAATAAACTAATATGTACACACAAACCCTGCAACACTGGTGCTATACAATGCATATACCAACATTACCCATATCCTGTCTGTAGTTCTTGAACCTGATACAAATATGTAGCTGCCTTGAGACTGCAATTCCACTTCTGAGAGGTCTTGCTACCTGCTGTCTGTAACACTGCTGCCCACACAAAGGAAGGATGTCCACCATACAGGAAAGGTAAAGGGACCACACCCACATGATGTAGGGATTTATAGTAGTGGGTTGCCATGACAGTGTTAATTGGAAGTACTACACAGCATGCTGCATGCAGGTAGCAAGTGGAAGACACTGTTTGGTGCAGAGGCCATCATCTAATCATGTGCCTCCCTACAAAAGCCATGCTACAATCTATTCAAAGCAGCTCAATCCAGTTACTGGAGAGAGACTGAGAGGGAGAGAGACACCAGACAGAGACTAAAAAAAAAAAAAAAAAAAAAAAAAAAAAAAAGGCTAGGCTTTGTGAAGAGACATGAGTCACACAACAGGTATGTGAATTTATGGGATAGATGATGTTGAATTATTCATATGTGCCAGCAGGTGTTGTTGTTGTAATGATGTTCAGCTGAACAAATGTTACGGGCACTATAGTCTGTCCCTGTTGGTAGTGGGCCATAGGCATCAACTGTGCAGAGCAGCACTGACTGACAAGATATAAGCCATCATACTGTGTGTTGTGTAATGGAAAACATGTTTAGTAGTGTGAGCAATAGCCGGCGGTGGAGGTAATGGCATAATGATGGATATGGGGGTTCCAGAGCCCACCACTAGCAGGATATTCAGGGTAATGTGTAATGTAGGATGCTGAAATGCCATAGGTGTGTAATAGGTGTACCTGCAATCTGTCTGTATATATACCCCCTAATGTTAGGCTGTGTCCGTATGTGGTACATGTCTGTGTTGTAGCAAAGCAGAACACTCCAGCTGTGCAGGAAGGAGAGTTAGAGATTGTGGACCTGATGTCTGAATGTACCCCATATATATATATATATATATATATATATATATATATATATATATATATATATATATATATATATATATATATATATATATATATATATATATGTCTTTTTTTTTCTTTGTTAGGTTTTTTGTGTGATACATATATAGATATATAGCTATCCAGGAAAAAAGAGGAGATTGTTCCCCTCTATTCGTCACTCATTAGACCTATTATGCAGTACAATGCCCCTTTTGGTATGTACCTCACAAGACATCTACAACAACTGGAAAGGCCTCAGAAATACCTCACAAAGAGGATTACCGGCCTCAAACAGATGCCGTATGCAGCCCGTCTCAAAAACCTGCAGCTTTACTCGGTCGCATATCGCCTACTCAGAGGCGATCTCTGCCTAACACACAAAGCTATGTCAAACCCAGAGCTTTTGGACATGCTCCACTTAAAGAAATCCCAATCCCTCTGAGCTACATGCTCTAGGGACCTAAACCTTGTCACCACAATAAACAGAATATGTTGGGGGAGAGATTCCTTTGCCAGAGACTTCCCATACTCTGGAACAAACAACTTATCTATATCAAACAAAGCTCCTCATTAGGACTCTTCAAGAAAAATCTTAATGACTGGATGGGAGATAGGAAATTCACCTCGGGGATCACTTCTGTGGCTCTGCTCGACAGTGGTACAGGAAAATAATTTTCTTGGGTGGCAAAAGCCAGGGTACCGTTTGGCTAGGCTTATATAGGCCCTAGGGCCAATAGCCTAGTACCTATGAACCTATGAACCTATGTACATGTATGTATAGTTATATATACATATATGTATCATGTATTTATATATATCTACATGTATGTCTACAGATATATATATACACCTACATGTATATATATATATATATATATATATATATATATATATATATATATATAAACAGATATATACATTTTATATATATATATATATATATATATATATATATATATATATATATATATATCCATATACATATATAGATATATATACATGTCTGTGTCTACATATATACAAACACACAAATGTGTAGATATATACATGCTCCATATTTTTGCATCACAGTGCTGCATGCTATGTGTGAGGGGATATCACACATCAATGCACACAAATTTACAGCAGTAACTATGTGCAACATGGACAGATATGTCACTTGTGAGCCCCTTGTTGAAACCTCATTGTCCTGTCTGTGAAGTTGGGATTGGGAATTCGGGGAAGGATAGCAGGTATAGTTGTGGCGGTTGTTTGGGTTGGTAGATAGAGAAGAAAGCCTACAGGGGTGGTATATGACACATGTGGTGGGTAAACACCCTGGATGGTGAGAGTCATCTGTAATGTAGAAGCCACATCAGCACATCAGCCCCCATATGGACACAATGGGAACAAGGTTCCCACCAACTGACAGTCACAACAGTATGTTTCATGGACCTAAAGGTGCCTGAGTTGGAGGCTGTGATGGAGTAGCACGTGGACCCTGTGAGTGTGCACTGAGGGCCTCATGGTGCTGTAGCATATCCTCCTGGTTTGTGTGTAGCTCCCTATACACCAAACTCTGAACTTGACCACAGGTTACAGGATCATGTCTGTGTATGCTCCCGGGGGGGGGGGGGGCACCATCCCCTGAGGAGGTTCCACCTGAAGATAGTGAGGACCAGTAGGCCCCAGGGTGGGTCCCACATGTGATGTGGCCTGGTAACATGGCCAGATGATGTTGGAGAGGTGGCTCTGCTGGCAAATATCTCCTAAACATGCTATTGTGTCACTGTTATAGAACATATATGGGTAGTAATATTCTACACAATCCCTGAACATGTCCAAGAGCATGCATAGATATTCCCAGTAACACAGAATGTCAGCTGTGCAGCAATCACATAGCAAGCATACCACATGTATATATGGAACCATAGTGGCCTGACAATGCCATGCAGGTGAATAGTGTGTAACACGCCAGCAATTATAGTGTCCACACAGGGAACCTGGCCACAGACACAGAGCACAATGTGTTTTACAATACAATACATATATATCCCAATGTTAGTTAAGGTGTGCCATACTTATTGGGTTGTGTATATGGTTTGTTGTTGCAGATTGGGGGGGGGCAGAAATGTGTATTAAGAACTATGGTAACCTTGCTGTATGATTTGCTCAGACCTGTTTCCATCTTTATGTCTTTCAGGAACCATGAACATAGGGAGGCTTTCAACATACTTTGCCGGAGAAATGGAAGTCATCCTTGGATACCTCACCAGCCACTACCCCATACTGTTCTGAAGGGGAGCAGATGACCATCAGGAGTGGACTGCCGTGTGGAATGACCTAATCCACAGGGTCAATGATGTCGGACACCATAACCGAAGTTATGAGCAGTTCTGGTATCGTTGCTCAGACTTGTTTTGTAATGCACGTCGTCATGCTGCTGCAGTCCGGGGGATCACAGTGCAATGGGGGGGGGGGGTCATGGAGAGCATTCCCCCCTGACACGAGTGGAAAAACTACTCAGCAGGCTTGGTGCACCTGCCCATAGAAATCAACATCAACTGCCAGACAGCATTTTGAAGGTAGATGCTACCTACGCACCAGCTGAGGAGCATGCAGGTAAGACCACAGGGAACATTAGTAGACCACTGTTGCATACGCATATGCTTCTGTATAGGTAGAGCATCTTCTTCTTCCTTTGGCTTTTCCTGGTTAGGGGTTGCCACAACAGATCACCTCTTCCCATTTCTACCTGTCATCTGCATCTTGCTCTGTCACACCAACCACCTGTATGTCCTGTCTCACCACATCCATAAACCTTAACTATGGCCTTCCTTTTCTCCTCTTACCTGGCAGCTTCATCCTTAGCAACCTTTTCCCACAAATAACCAGCACCCGTCCTCAACACATGTGTAAAGCAACACAATCTCGCCTGTCTGGCTTTGGCTCAGAACTGTCCAATCTGGGCTGACCCTGAAATATACTTATTCCTAATCCTGTCTACCCTCATCACAACCAGAGTAAATCTTAACATCTTAACTCTGCCACATCCAGCTATGATTCCTGCCTTTATGTCAATGCCACAGTCTCCAACCCATATAACAGAGCTGGTCTCACTACCCTCTTGTAAACCTTCCCTGTCACTCTTACTGGTACTTGTTATTCAGAAATCAGTCCTGACACTCTTCACCACACACTCAACCCTGCCTGTACTCTCTTCTTCACCTCTCTTCCACACTTGCCATTACTCAGAACTGTTGATCCCAAGTATTTAAACCCATCCACATTTGCCAACTCTACACCTTGCATCCTCACCATCCCTCTATCCTCTCTCTCATTCACACACACATATATGCTGTCATAGTCCAGCTGACCTTCCTTCCCCTCCTCTCTAGAGCATATCTCCACCTCTCCAGGGTCTCCTCAACCTGTTCCCTACATATCACAATGTCATCTGCAAACGTCATAGTCCAAGGGGACTACTGTCTGAACTTGGCTGTCAACCTGTCCATCACCACCACAACTAAGAAAGGGCTCAGAGCTGATCCTTGATGTAATCCCACCTCCACTGGAAAGGCATCTGTCACTCCCACTGCAAATCTCAATGCTGTCACACTACCCTTGTACATATGCTGTACCACTCTAACATACTTCTTGCCCACTTCCGACTTCCTCATACAATATCACAACTCCTCTCTAGGTACCCTGTCATATGCTTTATCTAAGTCCACAAAGGCACAATGCAACTCATTCTGACATTCCCTGTACATCTACATCAACACTCACAGAGCAAACATTGCATCTGTAGTGCTCTTTCTTGGCATGAAACCATACTGCTGATCACTAATAATCACCTCCCTTCTTAAACCAGCTTCCACTATTCTGTCCCATAATTTCATGCTGTTAATGGTCAATATTACCCCTCAGTAGTTACTACAGCTCTGCACATCACCCTTATTCTTAACGTCCAGTACCAAAACACCTTCCATCCACTCGTCAAGCATCCTCTCACATTTCAAGATTCCATCAAACAACCCAGTTAAACATGTCACTGCCATGTCTCCTAAACACCTCCAAGCATCCACAGGTCTGTCATCTGGACCAACAGCCTTTCTATTCCTCATCCTCTTCATAGCTATCTGTACTTCTGCCTTGTAGAGCATGCATATCTAACATGTCATAAATATTGTTTGCTGCATAGTAGTAATGAAGAGATGTGCATAACTGCTAATATTATGGACTTGTACCATTGATGTAGTGTAATGCTGCACCCACCCTGTAGCAATGCCACAGCTGTGGCCACTAACATTGCATCTCTCACACTCTTATGCAGGTCCCTCCGGGATACCACCAAGGCAGCAGCCTATGGCTGGTGAGTATGGTTTCGATTGATGCTTGCAAATACACAGGGCATGTAATGGCTATGGTATATGCCATGCACACATCTAACACACCTACCCTGAATGCATGCTGTATGTGTTCACGTATTGTTGCTATGAAATGCACTGCATTACAGTGGTGACCATGATGTGGTACTGGAAAGGTATGTCAGATTGCTGCGAGATAACTAACGTCCTGTCATTGTGAAGTTTGTCCACAGGGATTAACATAATGGTGGCACACACAGCCTACAGTAGGGACACGTGTGAAACATCACCCTTGTACAGTGCACCAACAGATTATATACCAATATTACGATGGCAACTGTTACAGATGTACAGTATGACATAATGTAATAATGTGGTCCACAATATTATCTGGGACTTGGTTGTAACACGTGCAGTGCAGTGTATGGAACACTGCAAACTGACACACGTGTAGCCCATACCTGTCAAGCATCTGTGAAAAGGCTGAAGGTAGGGAGGGGTTGTCAGCATGACACACCAGGGTACTGCAGCAGGGAGCCATAAGGATGGTAAGAATGGCGGTATCTGCACACAGACAGGGTCAGTAACTGTGGCAGATGTAACTCTACACCCACAAAAATAGTGGTGGCAGTGTGTGAACACCAAGGGGTGTGCATATGAGTAGACCTTGCAATCATGCACAGTTGAGAAACATGTGTAGGCAGACTGACCATACACAAGCAAATGTAGATGGGCCATGCTAGTATACCCCTTGCAGGAATAGTGACTGCTGTAGTACACATAACAATGGGTGCAACAGCAAGTCATGCTAATCGTGTGCATACATAGGCACACACAGGACTGTATGCAATGCGGTCAGCATCTGCACAACTAACACCTTTAGTAGACACTGTGTGAATGTACAGGACATATGGCACATATCAGGCTAATGTACTGTTAAAATATGTAGTGACATCCCATGGCAGATCAAGGAATGGTGCATCACATCAATAACAGTGTGTAGACTCCCCATAGCCACGGTATGATCTGGCAGTTGCCAGTATAATACTATTGGATTGTTCATACTTGGTCTGCTAATGCTGAGAGCTGTAAACCACATGTCAAACATTCACAACTGGCACCTGACCACACATCATTCCAGGTATGTTTTGCTGGAAAACATAGGGGCTGTGAGCATTACAGCTGGCATAACTGACACAGTACTACACACGCAGCAATGGGATGTACACCTGTGAGTTTTAGTGCACAGTACATGGCATTGTGCATAAGAGGTGCAATACTGTGTATATGAGTGCAGGGTTCCCCAGGGAAAGGGGTATCACCTACTAACACAGGTCATGCCTCACACACATGTATACTGTTGCTAGCATGGATTGACTATAGCTGCACTACACGCTGTTGTGTACCATATGTTATGCATGTTGACAGTTGGGTAATGGGAGGATTGTGTGTACTATCATTGTGCAACCTCACGTGTGTGTGTGTGTGTATGTGTGTGTGTGTGTGTGTGTATTCATTTCATATGCAGGTTCAGTGTGGTGTAGTGGAGGGAGGTTGCTGCATGTAGGATGTCTGTGTGCATGTGTGTGTGTGGTTGTGTGGGTGGCCATGTATACCCATGTGTGACTGTGGAGTTTGTCATATGGCAGTACTTCCCTTTGCAGTACATGGACACGGACTGACACAAGACAAAACAAGAATACTTGTCTGATATGTAATCACAGGACAGCTGATACTCTACTAAGGTCTCTGGAATGGAACATGCATTGGGAGGGGAAGTAAATACCAGGTATACCCTCACTATCGCATACAGCAGGGAGGTGAATGACAATCTATGTAGGCAGTACTACAGATGCATTGGGGAATTGCTAGACAACAGCTGGGAGTGTATACATATATCACAGTTGTCACATGATCGGTTGATTGTGCAGCATGTCAGGCATGTACTGAGCAATACGTACACATGACAGTACAGTGTGTGACAGTATGGAGGGAATGTATCAGCACCTCACATATAGGGGCCAAGCTCACAAAATCCCAACATACACAGGGTGAACACTGAAACACTGAATGATAGCAGTGAGGCTATGTACAAAGTACTACACTCAGGGCATGGACGTAATGGAGTAACAGGTCTTGTATTGTGGTCACTTTTGTAGGCATTTAGAGGAATGAGACATTAATGAGTGGCATTAATGAGTGTATGTCACCAGGTGTGATGTATCATGGGCAAAGTATGGGAATTAATATGGGAATGTCTGTAGCATCACAGACAGGTAGGTATTAAGGTGGAGTGTCTGTGCGTGTGTGTGTGTGTGTGTGTGTGTGTGTGTGTGTGTGTGTGTGTGTGTGTGTGTGTGTGTGTGTGTGTATTGTTATGCAATGGTGGACAGGTCTTAAAGTGCGTTTTTATCTTCCCCCCACAAGTGGCGAGGTGGGTCAGGGTCCCTCCTGCAGGCTACCTGATGGTGTGCATGCAGACACTGACAATGATGAGACTATCATGTGGGGATTCAGTAATGGCTCCCAGGTCACAGTGATCCATGACATTTGTTAGCCAGAGTCCTGTAGTATTGGCCTGTACTTCAGTGAAGTAGATGCCAAACAACAGCAGTCCCAGGACTGAACCCTGAGGTACTCCACGTGTCACTCGTCTGGAGCTGGAATTGTAGTCGGTTACTTCTACAGTCTGGGTTCTGTCAGTAAGCCATGTGACAACCCACTGAGTGGCATAGGACTTTATTTCCAGCTTAGTAGGTTAGTCTATGTTTCCAGAGTGGGGGATGGTGTTGAAGGCCCTGCCAAGGTCCAGATAGGCTGTGTGGACCACATTACCCTCTTCCACAGCTCTGGAGACTGATCCAAAGAATTAAATCAGGTTCAGGTGACAAGATTGGCCCTCCACCAGGCCAAACTGGGTGAGGGCCAGTGTTTGAGGTTGGCCAATGTCTTGAAGTTCCATGATAATGCATTCCATGCCCTTGAGATCAGACTCGTCAGACTGATGGGATGGTATTTACCATGATCCAAGGGGTATCCCCCCTTGTGGAGTGGGATAACTGCAGTTGTGTGCCACTCATTGGACACAAGCCTGAGGTGAGGCTATGATGAAACATGACAGTTAGATGTGGTGCCGGTTCATGTAGCACACAGCCCGGGATGTCATCTGGTGGGGGGGTGTCACTAAATTGATCTGCCAGGATATTGGCTAACTCCTTGGCATCAGTTCATTTTAATGCCATTCTGTTGTAACTCAGAGCACTTCTGAGCATTGCATTTCAGATCTGAACATAAGTATAGAATGGCTTGTGGTTGACTTTGGAATCTTTGGCAAAGTTAGTTACATAACTAGCTTTGAAGGATTTAATGAGGGATCTCAGCTTCTTACTAAGGCTGGTAAGGGAGTTGCTTACATCCTTGGATTATCCTTTTTTCTTCAACATTTTCTTCTTTCTGTTGTATATTTTGTTTATGGCAGGGGATCACCAGACTAGCTTCATATGTGTGGACAAGAGCATCTAGGTTGTATTTGGGAGGGCAGAATTCATGCAGGAGTGGATGTGCTCATGCAGTGCCTTATTGTAGGATTCAACAGTTGATCTTTCAGCGCCCATCTCCATGGGTGTCACAAAGTTTGTCACCATTGACTTGAGTAGCATGAAGTTGGCTTTGAAGAGGTCTTTTATGGAGGTTTCCTTCCTGCGGGGTGGGGGTGGAATGTGGATGTCAATGGTGATGGGCTTATGGTCTGAACTGACCAATGATGGGGAGAACACTGCTGTGGTGCAACACTGCTGTGTTGCATCTATTTCCCATATTGGTAATGACCATGTGTAGGATATTGTAGCCCCTGATTGGACAATGTTTTAGATGATCCAGGAAGTTGGAATGTTTGAATGCTAAGAACTGTTGGGAAAAGGTGTTGGTACCCGAGTAGTTTTCCCAATTAATGACAGGGTAGTTGAAATCACCACATATTAGGTTGTTTGTTTCTATCTGAATATGTCCAGTATGTTTAGAAAGGTGTAGTCAGAATCTTGGCCTATGGTGGGGGATTTGTAGCAAGCTACAATTTTGATTGCAGTGTCACCTACTGTTAGTTGCACCTGGAGATTTCCAGATGCATTGTGTTGGGAACTAGCATGGAGGTGTGCATACTTGTTTAATATGGAGACACCTCCACCTATAGTGTTGTGTCCTGTTTTGGTGGCCCAGATGTGTGGCAGGGGTTGTAGCCTGGTATTACAGGGGTGCTCTCTGGAGCATCAACCCAGTTGTCTGTTACTGCACAGATATCAATGATCTCCATTTGTAGGTGTGCCTTTTGAGAGTGCATTTTAGGTTTACACTTCTAGCATTGAGTAGAATTACAAACAGTTTAGCAGGCGTGTATCTGTTACAGTAGGGGTTTAGTCCTTTGAACCTTGCCTAGAAACAGCACTATGGGGGTGGCAAGAGCTTTAGGCAGTAACCTGAATTCCACGGCCAATGGGCAATTCTCTGACAAAGCATCATGGTTTGTCAATTATGTCATCCCAGGCACACAGATACTGGATTCCCTTTGAATGACATCAGAAGCTTAGGCAATTGTTGCAGTCATTGTTGTGTATATGTATATATGTGAGTGTGTATGTGTATATATCTGTACATACATATCTCCATATATGTATGTAGATATGTATATGTATAATGTCCATATATGTATGTGGATATGTATATGTGTATATATTTCTATAGATATATGGATAAATATGTACACATATATGTTTACCATATGTCCAGGACATGGAGTGGAGCTGAACCTCAGCAGCATTAGTCCAAACCTCTTAGTGCAAGGTGATGTCATGGATGCATTGCAGGTATATCTGTAGACTGTTGCAACTGTAATAGGGGTTGTCTTAACAGACATGTTTGGTGTGTGAGGTCACATCTGCTGTAGGCATGTGTGCCATTGCCTACATACAGACATCCTAGAGAAACATAATACGGTACCACTGCAGCACAGTACTGCTCCTGTGGACTACAGCAGGGATATGACCAATATATGTGGACAGTCTGGCACTCTGTGTCAGTCCAGATGTGTACACATTTCCCCATCATGCGAGACATGTGGAACATGCCTCCCAATGTGGATGTTACTAGCCATGTACATGGGTATATCACAACAATACAGGACTACATATGCCCACACAGTGTATGCAAACACACATACCAGTCTGTCCTGACACAATACCTGGTGGTGCAGAGGTCAAATGGTCACATACTACCCAGTAGATAGTGACATATATCTGTATAGCAAAATACTGCTTTGTCAGAGATACACAACAGTTATGGTGGCCTGGCAGCAGAATGTCCTGCAAATAACTGAACATAACAGCACACTGTGTAATTACATTAGGCTGTTAGGCATGTCACAAACCACTGTGCAAAATACAGGCAGACTGCCACAACAGTGGATTACATTTTCTGTGGGGGAATACACATGTACTTGCGATTAGCGGCCTCAACATGTGATACACACGCTTAATATGGCACTATAATGACCATCTGATAAACACCATGCATCACTCACACAGTAACCATACATACACTGGTCATGGCACAGTGAGGTCCATTGGCTGTCTGTGGTATGGAACACATGTGCCTGGCCCTACAGACATGTGAGCAAATAGGGTACCATACACTGGAGCAGCATGTAACATCACATATACAGGACAAAGAACAATTGCATCTACCACAGTCTGTGCACTGCCCAAGGTATGTATGCAAAATACACAGACTGTTCATCCAATTCCTAACTCAGGGGTTTGCAACTTGCGGCTCTGGAGCCACATGCAGCTCTTACAACCTGCTATAGTGGCTCCCTGTACCTCTGAGGATTAATGGTCACTGCGCCGCACCTCCCACCCACATGCACACACAAACACACACAGAGATCAACCAGGGCCAACACAAGAACACAATTATGGACAGATGTTAGGTATTGCTGTGATACACTTAGCTCTGTCATATTTAGTATAACAATATTTGAAACCTTATATGCAGTGTTATCTTCATTTTAGGGGGTCAAATAGCTATTGTGGCTCCCGATTACTTTACTTTGGTGGGAGAGGTGGCAGACATGGCTCCTGGGATACTGACTCCTGGGATACTGAAGGTTGCAGAATCCTGCCCTATATATACAGACAACAGTACTGTACACACAACCACAGACTGTCCAAGACATGTCCTCAGTAAAGGCCAATACTATACACAGCATGCCCAGCAGTCTGTTATCTGACTGGCTTGTTATCAGGTATGATGTCAATGAATAATGGTGTACAAAACATATGCACCATATATATGTGGGCGTTCTCTGTAAGACACATGTGTGCCCCTCTGCAGTGTAGAGGTCAGTGTATGTAACATTGTTATATGCTCCTGTAAGTCAGTCTAGGGGGGTGGGAGCACCATAATTAACCTAGGGTGTTACAACATGTGAGGTATATCAGTAGTAAGCTGGCTTAAGGCATGTGGCTGTATATTACCATACATTTCACCTTGTGAACATTGCTGCCCTATTGATTACTGCCATATAGCCTGTTCTGTTTGTTAGTGCAATTGTGATGATTTAATTTATGGATTGTTATGTAACAGATACATCCCATTGTGTTAACTTATTTATTTATTTTATTTATTTATTTATTTATTTTACATTTGTTAACCGGGCTAGTCCAACTGGATACACGCCCATTTTCAGTGGAGGCCCGAGGAGAAAAGCTCCACTATCTAATGCATAATAACAAAAACTACATTCAAAGTACATAGGTAATTTAAGACACAACTAAAGCAGGCATTTAAAATTACATAGGGAATAAGACCCAGGAAAATCAGGCATTTAGGCTATCTTTTCAGTAAGTTCAAAAAGGTGAATAGAGAGACTGTTAAATTTCGTCAATACAGGTCAAAGTACATAAGTAATTTAAGATGCAACTAAAACAGGCATTAAAAATGACATAGGGAATTTAAGACACAACTAAAACAGGCATTTAGGCTATCTTTTCAGTAAGTTGAAAAGGTGAGAACAGAGATTATCAAGTTTCTACAGAACAGGTATATAAACTGTGAGACAGAAGTAATTAAGTAGTTTCAAAGCTAAAGATAGAGGTACTAGAATTTTTGTTTGAAGTTGAGGTGGTCAATTTTTAGGTAGAGATGAGAAATAAAATGGAGAAATAGAGTTGGGAGACAGTGCAAAGGATGCAGGAGAAGGTA
>NC_056729.1:1948108030-1948125530 GCF_019279795.1 Protopterus annectens | reverse complement strand
CAAAAGCAGTGGACTGATGGCAGCAATGGCAGTGTGATATACTCACAACCCACTATAGAACAACCACCTACAGCATGACATATGTACAAAGCCTGGTATGTAGGTGGAGGACAGAGACTGGAACACAGGCACATATGTGGACAACTATTGCCATACACTAAGCAAGTTGCTGGTGTTACAGGATAGTCTGCAACATACCCTTATTCAGGGAACTGAGGTGAGAAACAGAAATGGAGGTAGCCATGTACCGATAGCACTCAACACACACATTGCCAGTGTAATATCTGACACAGGACCTGTGTGGTGGACAGACAAAACATGATAGGCATACCTCTGGCCAGCAAGAGGATAGGCCCACAGTTGTGAGCTATGCAAACAGACTGCATTCCAAGGTAAACTGGTATGTACACACACACCCTGTAACACCAGTACTATACAAAGCATAACACAACTCTACTCACAGTCTGTCTGTAGTTCCTGATCCTCCTACAAATATGTGGCTGCCCTGAGTGTGCCAGTTCTCCTGTAAGAGGTACTGCTACCTGCTGTCGGTAACACTGATACCCACACACAGAAAGGATGTCCATCACACAGGAAATGTTAAGGGACCACGCCCACATGATGTAGGGATTTATGGTGGGTGGTTGCATGACAGTGGTAATTGGAAGTACTACACATATGTAATTATATATATATATATATATATATATATATATATATATATATGGCTATCTGGATAAGTATATGTACATATATTTCCACAATATGTCCTGGACATGGAGTGTAGCCCTAACCCAGCCCCTACAGTCCCAAAGTCATAGTGCAAGGGGTTGTCAGGTATGTATAGCAGGTATATTAGTAGACTGTTGCTACTGTCATTGGGATTATCTTCACAGACATGGTGTGTGTGGGAGGTCACATCTGCTTATAATATGTGGACCATTGGCTACTGACAGACACCCTAAGGACATCATTGTAAAGTACCGCTGCTAGCATGTAATGCTGCTGTGGACTGCAGCAGAGATATTGGCCAATATATGTGGAAATTCTGACACACTCTGTACAGTCCAGAGGTATACACATATGCCTTTAGTGCAAAACATGTGTACCATGCCTGATAATATGTATGTAGACAGCCATGTAGATGGGTATAACACATAATGACTGGTATACATATGCCACCACAGGTTATGCATTCACACACCCCTGTCTGGCCTGACACATAATGACCACTGGAACAGGGGTGCTATGGCCACATACTACCCTCTACATATTGACATACAACTGTACAGCATCCCACTGCTCTGTCTGACATACATGACTGCTAAGGGAGGCCTGGCAGCAGTACATCTGGCAAGTATCTGCACATGACATCTCACTGGATAAGTACACTAAGCTGCTAGGCATGTAACAATGCACTATGCAGGCTACAGGCAGACTGGCTCAACACTGGCCTACATCTCCCTTGGGGGAATGCACATGTACCTGCATATATAGCAGGCTCAACAGGCATGTCACAGCACAGGGTAAGATACACCTGTGTGAAAATGCATAACCACAACCAATGTGAACACAGCCACAGCCACATATGGTAAGCTAGCATAATATTACAGTATATGGACTATCTGTTCTACACCATCCTCATATGTGCCACTCATACACTGACCCTACATATACTGGGTTGCCACACAGTTTGGTCTGATGGCTGTCTGTGATATGGGACATGTGTGTGTATGGCCCCACAAACATGTACTCCAATACAGTACCATACAGTGGAGCAGCATGTAACATCAGTTAGGAGGGGAACTAGAACAATGACATCTGCCACAGTCTGTACACAGGCTAAAGTACATATTAATAATGCACGCACTGTCGACATTCACCATAAGTACACAAACCTCAGTACTGTACAAACATCCACAGAATGTCCAGGTGATGTCATGTAATATAACCCCTACTGTACATAACATGTGTAGCATTTGGATATATCACTGGCTTGTTATCAGATATGATGACACTAATTATGGTGTACAGCACATATGCACCACTTCATGCACGACATATGTACAAAGGTTGATAGAGGTGTGGCTGGAAGCACATACACAGGGCCAATATTGACATGTTGCTGTGATACCCTCATACATTTACTATTGTAACAGGGTTTGTTGCAACAAATGTCCTATGAGGGTTATGACATCAGCAACTATCACGGCTTTCACCATCTACAGACTGCAAACCTCACACTACCTTCTGCAGTCCACAGATAGATGCTCCATGGGTAACACACGAAACAAAAGGCATAACACTGCCCAGTCTTCAGATGACCCTGCAGATGTGGAGTCCTCATAAACATGGAACTGATATGGCAGGTATTGAGACATGTACGACAGCCATATCCACACAAACACTGTTAAATCAACATTACTCCAAATGCAGTATAGCAGCACTTACAGTCTGTAGTCAGGTCAGGCACATCCCCCTCCTGTTTGTTGCGCTGTTTCCACAGTGTATGTTGTTAGAGGTTAATCTCCAATCCATCTGAGATGCTGTTTGCCAAAAGACAGATCTAGTTCCTGCTCACAGTGAATGAAAAGGCCCAACACCACCATGATGTTCTTAGATATTGGAGTGTGTTTCCATGCAATAGGCCATGGGAATGTTAGCACAGTGGTTTTACATGCAATCAGCTAGGGGAGGGCTGAAATTCATGCAGAGGCCATCAGCTGATCATGAGCAGCACTTAAAATACACATGCTGCTGCCTTAGCAAAGCAGGTGTAGGTCTCCACATCCACCAGAGAGCAATTGGGAGAGGCAAACAGAGGCAAAGACATGTAAGGGAGGAGTGGGAGAGTAAAACTGAAGCATGTTTGTGTCACACACCTACCAGCACAGGGTATCAAACCCCTGACAACTATGTAGTGCTATCACAGTTTGATGCAGTTATTGGATGCACCACATGGGTTACCTGTTTTAGAGCACTTAGAACATATATGTGATGGTGAGTGACATCTGCAACAGCGATATGGTAGCTATATGGTAGGTAATGTACACATGCCTGTCCGCATGAACAGGTGCCAGCGTCAATACAGCCACACTCTCACAGGAACACACACACATTGACACACTTGGCAGGGCCAGGAGTACAACTCATCAGTAGTGGGATTTCCACAACACATCACTGTGCAGGTATCACATGCACCACACGGGTCATATGGAGGTTGTATGGGAAAAGGCTATAAGGAGGTGTCTGACATCAGACAGCATGCTCCAGTATGCCCATGGGGGTGGTAGCAAGTGTGGATGTGAACATATGCACCATACAACACACACAAAAACACACAGTATGTCAGTACTGAAATGCATGGGTGCATGTCTGCACGGGTGTGTGGTGATCGACTGTGCCAGCAGGCTATACAAGGGTAGGCGATGTGTATATCTTGGCATCAGGCCACATGACAGTGGTCTGCATTGTGGCTCAGGACTGTAGTTTCTGCATTTGACCACACATGTGGTTACTGTATCCCCCATCCAGTCACTTGGGTGATTATTGTGTGTGGCCAATGCTGTGCATCGCTTGCCATGTATGTGTTCCTTAGTCCATGACATGGACAGTATCTGGGATGTGCACACCTCCCACATGCATGTACAGTGACATGTGAAACTGTACCTGGGGTGTCTGGCTCATGTTGTGAACACAGATTATCATCAGGCGCGCCAGTCTTGCCCACCTGTGGCAGGAACTGGTAATGGGCAGCAGGTCTACCCTTCACCTACATTGATAGCATGCTAACAGCATTCCCTGGTGTCAGTGGCATCTGTCTATACAGGGCATGTTGTCAGACATGGTATGTCCATTGTGGGTCACATGTGATGGCAACACAGTTGCTGCAGGTGTCCATTGGGGAACATGGGGGATGTGCACTGTCTGCATGTACATGCATATTGGACAGATGGACAGGGTGACATTCCCTCTGTAGCCCACTGCTATCATTCCATAGTTACTATTCATGGCCATTATGCAGTGTACGACCCACATATTGGCTGTTGCCTAGGCTTGTGAGTGTGTGTGTGTGTGTGTGTGTGTGTGTGTGTGTGTGTGTGTGTATGAGACATGGGTTGAGAGTGTGCTCTGGGTAATACTGGTGTTGCTAACTGTGATTGCCTGGCCTTGATGTCACATGTATGGGTATAGCTTTGCACCCCAGCCTCTTAGCTATTTCACATCAGTTATCCCTGTACAGCGGATATTGTGATATATAGTTGGGGCCACCATATAAGAAATATGCAAAACCCACTCTACTTTGGCCACAGGTGTCACACGCTGACACACACCCCTACACAGAATACAAGCTACACACACACATCATGTCTGGAAGTAGAAGCCCTACCTAAATAGTTTATTATACTACAACACTACACAGTTATAGCATGTGCCATGGACCTTACTAGAGTACTCCTTCCCCAAAGGTGTATTTCACAATGAAGAACATCAGCAGGATTACCAAAGTAGGGCATTTGAAATGTACTGCGAGTAGCCTAAAATGCATTGCTCCCTACACAGACAGTGAGACACACACAAAACATCCACAACCGACATGTGGGGGTATAGAACCCCTGACCAAGGTCTATATTACACTACAGCATTGAGCTGTTATAGGATGCACCACAAAAATTACTAGAGAACTTCTTCCCCAAAGGTGTATTTCACAATGAATGACATCAGCAGGATTACCAAAGTAGGGCATTTGAAATGTACTGCGAGTGACTAATCTAAAATGCATTGCTCTCTACACAGACAGCAAGACACACACAAAGCATACACAACCAACATGTGTGGGTATAGAACCCCTGACTAAGGTCTACATCACAAGACAGCATGGAGCTGTTATAGGATGCACCATGTGGATTGCTAGAGACTTTCTTCCCCAAAGGTGTATTTCACAATGAATGACATCATCAGGAGTGCCAAAGTAGGGCTTTTGAATTGTACTGTGAGTGACTAGCCTATAATGCATTGCTCCGTACACAGACATTGAAACACACACAAAACATCCAGAACTGCCATGGGTGGAGATAGAGCCCTACCACATTTCTAAATCAAACTCCAGCAGTATGCAGTTACTGGACACGCTACAGAGATTACCGGGCTACAACTTTCCCAGAGGTGTATTTCAAGGTAGGTGACATCAGCAGCCTTGCCCAAGTTGAGTATATGAATTGTAAGGTGTGTGAGTACCCTAAAAAGCATTGTTCACTAAACAGTCAAAGACAGACAGACACACACTCACAAAGTCTGGGGTTAGTACTACTACCTAACTAGTGTATCACACTACAGCAGGACACAAATATTGGACACGCCATGGAGATTACTGGGCTACAACTCTCCCAAAGTTGTATTTTACATTGGATTACCTCAGCAGGCTTTTCATAGTAGGGCTATGGGGATGGCAGTGTGTTCATGGTCCATAACCCATTCATGTACGGGTTGACACACCACATGCAGGCACACATGGGGTCATATGTCACAGGTACGTGTATACAGCTGCTAGATGACTACTTCCTTGTACAGTCATGCTGCACAGCTGGCACATGCACCACATAGTCTGTAATGCTGACAAATACTGGTGGCTAGTATCTGTAGTGAGTGACATCTGCACCTCATTTGTTTGGGGCCCTTTGGCTGTGTGCTGGGTGGGATAGGGCTGGATGGCTCCTTGTCACAGTGACCTTCTTCCACACATCTATGTATTTCTGCCTTTGGCTTATTATAGTGTGTTGTCCTGACATATATGTCTGTATTCCTATCTACTGTGTGTGCAAGGCATGAGTATGGCCGTCTGCACAGAATTTGTAGATCGTGTCCAGGTAGTTTGTGCTGCAGTGCTGACCTTTGTGTTGTACACCAACAGGTAGCATGCTCTCTCTGGAGGGTATCCATCGATCATTTGTCTTTGACTGTTACTACATTTCTGCATAGCGGGGGGGCACACCTGACTGTTTCTACATTTCTACACAGGAGTGGGGGGACACACCTGACTGTTATTACATCACTATGTAGGATGGGGGGGCACACCTGACAATTTTACATTTCTACATAGGGTTGGGGGGCACACCTGACTGTAATTACATTACTATGTAGGATGGGGGGCACACCTGACTATTTCTACATTTCTACACAGGAGTGGGGGGCACACCTGACTGTTATTGCATTACTATGTAGGATGGGGGGAACACCTGACTATTTCTACATTTCTACACAGGGTTGGGGGCACACCTGACTATTATTACATTACTATGTAGAATGTGGGGGGCACACGTGAAACATGTACACATTCGCTATGACCTTACTGGTATGTCAGGTACTCCATTTCATTCTGTATTACTAACTATCATGCTGACTAGAGGCACCAGTGTACTACAGATCATTGCTTTGGTTGCCCTACATATTATTGTCTGACTTCCTACCCTTCAGAGCTAACATCCCACTGCCTGTCCTGCTGTGGTATGTCTGTGTAGGCCTGGGGGGGGGTTAACCATAGCCATCATTCTGGGGCCATGGCACAGGCTCTGTTTGGGTTTGTCTACACCTGTCTTGCTGGCTGAGACTGTTGTCGGGTATGTGAACCATCCTGACTGGCATGTGTGGTTCATATGGACACACATGTTGCACAGCACATTTCCTGCTGTGGGTTTTGTCACCCTTTGTAGTACTTGCTACTATGATGACTCCAGTATGTGTTACAGATGTCATAGTGCCACTATGGGTGTCTACTGTCTGCTGCCATAACATTCAGCCACCAAATTCCCTTGCATGCTCACATCCGTACCATAGTTACAGGTAACAACACATTCTACTCCATTTGGCAATTAGTAGGTTGATTGACTTACCTTAAGGGTATGCCAGACTTGCGGATGGTGCTGGAGGGCTGCCTATGTTAGATGCACATAGTACACTCCCTATACATGGTTGAGCATAGGTAGTGTCATATTTGGCACCTCTTTTACTGTATGTGTGAGTCAGAGAGAGGTGTCATTCCCTGGGTCCCTACTGTGTCAGTGCATGTGCTATGCATTGCCTCTTTGCCAAGGCCAGGGCATACTGGGCACGCCTCCTTCTGCCTACTGGGGCAGGTTCAGGCTGTTCCTCCTCTGGATCACTCTGTGCCTGTGCAGGCCTTGGCATTGGTGGGGGGATGTGTGGCCCTGCCCCATGTTGTTCCTGTTGCAGCTGTTTCCACAGGATCATATTGTGTAGCATAGCACATACCATAATAATTTGGGTACATGTACCTGGTGAATACTGCAAGGCTCCAATGGATGTGTCCAGACACTGGAACCATGACCTGAGAATCCCAAACAGATGCTCTATTATATGTCTGGCGGTGCGTGTGTCTCATTATGGCATTGTTGTGCAGGTATGTGTGCATTTCGGATGGGTGTCATCAGCCACAGCTCCAGTGTGTACCCAGCATCCCCCACTAGGTGACCGTAGGGGATGTCCCCATTGGAAAATCTCTGGTGCAGCTGCATCAGATGCCATATGTGGGAATCGTCATAGCTTCCAGGGCAGCCAGCACACACATTCATTATAATGCCCTGGGCATCACAAACGTCCTGGCAATTAATGGAGAGGATGCCCCTGTGGTTGATGGAGGCCCTACCCTGTTCACTGGGTGATGCTTTGATGGGTATGTGCATGACGTCTATAGCACCCACTACCCCAGGGTATTCTGCTATTTGGTGGAAGAGACGCATATTTCTGGTCAACACCTCATGGATGTTGAGGAAATATATGTGCTCACTGGCATGTGCTGACATGGCATCCAGGAACTGGTGGAATACTCTGGATGCTGATGCCTGTGATATCCCCATGATATCCCCAGTTGTGCTTTGTGAGGTACCTGTGGCTAGTATACCTAGGCCTACACATACCTTGGTATCCACTGGGATGGGTTCCCCTCAGTCAGTTTGGTGTGTCAGGTGTGGCCGGCACAGCTCCACAATTTGCTGCAGGAGGTCTCTGTCCACCCTATAGCACTCCACTATCTCCAGCTCATGTAGCCTCTGGTAGGTTACGCTGGGTCTGTACACTCTTCTCTGTCTCCACACTGTGGGTTGTTCGGCAGCATTCACATCCTCACCACCCTCAGCCTCTTGCACATGTTGTTCTATGTTACCTGCTGCAGCTCTTCTCATTTTGTAGGTTTGTTTGTTAAAATTTTCCTGCTTGTATACACCGATGGTGTAGAGTGTGGGAAAAACCAGAGGGAAAGGTGTTTGCTTAGTTTATAGTAGTGTTCTAGGCTGGGCTGGTCTGCTGTGTGATTGGCTGATTCTGATACATTTCACCTGCCAGCTATGCTAGCTCTCCTTGAATACCTTCCTACTGCTGTTTTCCCTTCCCATTGCCTCCCTGGTTAAGCCCCTGTGCATGTCGCGCAAACAGAGTGCTCAAATGTGCACAGTTGCTATTTCCTGGTTTAACTTCTTTTTTCTTCCTGTAAAACCCATTGCACAGCACACACACCAGCTTACGCTTTGTAAAGAGTGCTAGGCAGGTTTGACACACTCCCTAGCTTAACTGTGCTAAGCTAGGAGCAAACCTGAGCCACAGGGCTCCAGTCTGCTTACAGTATGCCTGACACACCCACCCATGATGTCACCTACCTCCTAGTCTTGCACCCAGCTATCATACTCTTACACTGTTGGGACCTGCCTCACATGCTGGGGAAAACTGGGATTCACTATTCTTCCCCTCATTTGCATATTGCTGGTCAACACCTCATGTATATATGCAAGTCAATGGCAGGCAAAAGACAACTTGGCCAGTGAGTAGTGGTTGCTAAGTGTGAGGCAGGTCCCAAGAGTGTAAGAGTATAAATATCTGCGTGCAAGACCAGGATATAGGTGACATCATGGGTGTGTGTGTGTCAGGCATAGTGTAAGTGGATTGGAGACCTGTGGCTCGAGATAGTTCCTAGGTTAGCACAGCTAAGCCAGGGGTGTGTCTAAACCTGCCTAGCACAGTTTACAAAGTGTAAGCGGGTGTGAGCACTGCACACCAGGTCCTATAGGAAGAAAAAGGAAGTTAAACCAGGAAAAAGCAGCTCTGTGCACATATGAGCAATCTGTTTGCACAGTGCACACACAGGCTTAAACAGGGAGGCAATGGGAAGGGAAAACAGTAGTAGGAAGGTAATCAAGGAGAACTAGCTTAGCTGACAGGTGAAATGTATCCGAATCAGCCAATTACACAGGCAGCAGCCCAGCCCAGCCCAGCACACCACTATAAACTACGCAAACACCTTTCCCCCTTGTTTTTCCCAAAAACCCTGCACCACCAGTGTATACAGATGGGGAAATTTTACAAAACGAAAGCAAGAGGAAAAATGTTAGGGGCTGCTTTTGCTATCATAAACCAGTATGTGCAAGAGGCTGAGGGTGGTAAGGATGTGAATGCTGCTGAGCAACCCACAGTGAGGAGATGGAAAAGAGTGTACAGACCCAGGGTAACCTACCAAGGGCTACATGAGCTGGAGATAGTGGAGCACTATAGGGTGGAGAGGGACCTCCTACAGCAAATTGTTGAGCTGTGCTGGCCACACCTTACACACAGAACTAACAGAGGGGGACCCATCCCAGTGGATACCAAGGTATGTGTAAGTCTAAGAATACTAGCTACAGGTACCTTCCAAAGGCCAACTGGGGATATGATGGGGATTTCACTGGCATCAGCATCCAGGGTACTTTACCAGTTCCTGGATGCCATGTCAGCACATGTCAGTAAACATGTATATTTCCCCATCACCCATGAGACCTTGGCCAGCAATATGCATCTCTTCCACCAGATAGCAGAATACCCTGAGGTAGTGGGTGCAGTAGACTGCAAGCACATATGCATTAAAGCACCACCAGGTGAGCGGGGTAGGGTCTAAATCAACCGCAAGGGCTTCCCCTCCATCAACTGCCAGATCGTGTGCGATGCCCAGGGCATAATAATGGATGTGTGTGCTGGCTTCCCTGGAAGCTACCACGATTCCCACATCTGGCATCTGATGCAGCTGTACCAGATATTTGCCAGTGGGGACATCCCACATGGTCACCTAGTGGGGGATGCTGGATATGCACTGGAGCATTGGCTGATGACACCCATCAGAAATGCACATACACCCGAACAAGAACTCCATAATGACGCACATGCACAAACACGAATCATAATAGAGCATCTGTTTGGGATGCTGAAGTCATGGTTCCAGTGCCTGGACACATCCGATGGAGCCTTGCAGTACTCACCAACTACATGTACCCAAATTGTCCTTGTATGTGTCATGCTACACAATATGATCCTGTGGAAACAACTGCCACAGGAAAAGCACAGGGCAGGGCCACACAGCCCCCCACCAGTGCCAAGGCCTGCACAGGCACAGAGTGACTCAGAGGAGGAACAACCTGAGCCTGCTCCAGTAGGCAGAAGGAGGTGTGCCCAGTATGCCCTGGCCTTGGCCAAGAGGCAACACATAGCACATGCACTGACACAGTAAGGACCCAGGGAATGACACTTCTCTCCCACTTGCACATACAGTAAAAGGGATGCTAAACATGACACTACCTGTGCTCAACCATGTATAGGTAGTGTACTATGTGCATCTGACATAGGCAGCCCTACATCACCACCCTCAATACTGGGACACCCACAAGGTAAGTAACTCACACATGCCAGTCGGGAGGGGCATATACCCAACAACAGTCACAGCCAGCAGGATAGGGGTAGACAAACACAAACAAATGCCATACTATGGCCTCTGAATGAGCCTCATGAGTAACCCCTACCCCAGCCCTACACAGACAGACTACAGCAGGCCAGTCAGTTGGATGTCAGTTGTGAAGGTTAGGAAGTCAGAAACTAATATGTAGGGAGCGAAAGCTAGGATCTGCAGTACACTGGTATGCCACTAGCCAGCATGATAGGTAAGACTACAGACTTGAGGTGGTGTACCCGACATACCAGTACAGTCCTAGCAACTGTGTAAAAGTGTAAGGTGTGCCCCACCATCCCATGTACACTTATGGTAACAGTCAGGTGTGCCCCCCACCCCTGTGTAGAAATGTAGAAGCAGTTTGGTGTCCCCCTGCTAAGCAGAAATGTAGCAGCAGTCAATGCCAAATGACTGATGTATACCCTGCAGACACAGCATGCTACCTGTCGGTGTACAGCACAAAGGTCAGCACCACAGTACAAACCACCTGGACTTGATCCACACATGCAATATAGATGGTCATACTGGGCATGCTCACACTCTTAGAGGAATAAAGGCAATGTCAGTCAACAACATACTGAAAGCCCATACTAGGCATGCTCACACACTTAAACACAAGAAGGCCATGTCAGGAAACAACAGTGGACCAGACATATCTGGCAGTTGCAGTTCTCATTGCGGACACATGTCAGCATGCACCACTCCTGCCTTGCATACACAGTCGACAGAAATACAGACATATATGTAAGGACAACACACTATAATAAGCCAAAGGTAGAATGACGTAGATGTGTTGAAGAGGGTGAACGTGACAAGGAGTCATCTGGGCCTGTCCCACCCAGCACACAGCCAAAGGGCCCCAAACACATGAGGTGCAGGTGTCACTCACTGCAGATACTAGCCACCAGTATCTGAGAGCATGATGGCATGTTGCACATGCCAGCTGTGCAATATGACCATACAAGGAAGATGTCACCTAGTAGCTGTATACACGTACCTGTGGCATATGACCCTGTGTGTGCCTGCATGTGGCATGTCGACCTCAACATGAATGTGTTACAGCCCATGCACACACCGCCCTCCCCATAGCAGTATCATGACAAGCCTGATGAGGTAATCCAATGTGAAATACACCTTTGGGGGAGCTGTAGCTCAGTAATCCCCATGGTGCGTCCCATAACTGTGTATTGCTGTACTGATAAACTAGTTAGGTAGTAGTCCTAACCCCAGACTTGGCAACTGTGTGAGTGTGTGTATGTGTGCGTGTCCCAGTCTCTGGCTGTGTAGAGAGAAATGCTTTTTAGGCTACTCACACTCAGTACAGTTCATATACACAGCATTGGCAAGGATGCAGATGTCACACACCTAGAAATACACCTCTGGGGAAATCATAGCCCAGTAATATCCATAGCACATCTTGTAACTCCGTACTGCCATAGTGTGATAAAATAGGTAGGTATTCTAACCCCAGACTTGGCAAGTGTGTGTGTGTGTGTGTGTGTGTGTGTGTGTGTGTGTGTGTGTGTGTGTGTGTGTGTGTCTGACTGCATAGAGAGCAATGCTTTTTAGGCCACTCACTCCCCTACACTACACATACTTGACTTTGTCAAGGCTGCTAATGTCACTCACCTAGAAATACATCTCTGGGGAACTCATAGCTCAGTAATCTCTGTAGCACACCTTGTAACTGCGTACTGCTGTAGTGTGATAAAGTAGTGAGGTAGGTGTTCTAACCCCAGACCTGATAACTATTGGTGTGTGAATCTGTGTGTGTGTCTGACTGAGTAGGGAGCAATGTCTTTAGGCCACTCACACGCCGTATTGTCAAACCTGCTGATGTCACTCACCTAGAAATACACCTCTGGGGAAATCATAACCCAGTAATCTCTGCAGCATGCCTTATTACTGTGTACTGCTATAGTGTGATAAAGTAGTGAGATAGGTGTTTTAGCCCCAGACCTGGCAACTGTGTGTGTGTCTGACTGAGTAGTAAGCAATGTTTTTAGGCCACTCACACCCTGTACAATACACATACTTGACTTTGTCAAGGCTGCTGATGTCACTCACCTAGAAATACACCTCTGGGGGAAACCATAGCCCAGTAATCACTGTAGCGCACCTTGTAATTGCATACTGCTGTCATGTGGTAAAGTAGTGAGATAGGTGTTCTAACCTCAGACCTGGCAACTGTGTGTTGGTGTGTGAATCTGTGTGTGTCTGACTCTGTAGAAAAGAATGCTTTTTAGGCCACTCATACCCCATACAATACACATACTCGACTTTGACAAGGCTGCTGATGTCATGCACCTAGAAATACACCTGTGGGAAAGTCATAGACCATTAATCTCTGTAGGGTGTCCTGTAACTGCATACTGTTGTAGTGTGGTGTAGAACTGTGGTAGGGTTCCATCTCCATCCATGGCAGTTCTGGATGTTTTGTGTGTGTTGCAATGTCTATGTATGGAGCAATGCATCATAGGCTACTCACTCACACTACATTTCAGATGCCCTACATTGCCAATCCTGCTGATGTCATTCATTATGAAGTAACACTTTGTGGGGAATGTTCTTTAGTAATGCCTGTGGTGTGGCCTATAAGAGCTCTATGCTGTAATGTGATATAGACCTCGATCAGGGATTCTATACCCACACATGTCAGTTGAGAATGTTATGTGTGTGTCTCACTGTCTGTGTAGGGAGCGATGCATTTTAGGCTAGTCAGTTGCAGTATAGTTGAAATGCCCTACTTTGGTAAACCTGCTGATGTCATTCAATGTGAAATACACCTTTGGGGAAGCAAGTCTCTAACAATCCCTATGGTGCGTCCCATAACAGCTCCATGCTGTGATGTGATATAGACCTCAGTCAAGGGTTCTATACCCACACATGTCAGCTGTGGATATTTTGTGTGTCTCTCACTGGCTGTGTAGGGAACAATGCATTTTAGGCTAGTCACTTGCAGTACAGTTGAAATGCCCTACTTTGGTAATCCTGCTGATGTCATTCAATGTGAAATACACCTGTAGGGAAACAGTACACCAGTAATGTCTGTGGCAGATACTATAACTGTGTAGTGCTGTAGTGTAATAAAATAATTAAGTAGTAATTCAACACCCACACATGACAGGTGTGTGTGTGTTTGTAACCTGTATCCTGTGTAGTGGTGAGAGTGTGTCAACTGTGGGCATTGTGTAGGGGATTCTGCTAATTTATTTTATGGTGGCCCTACTATATATCACAATGTCAACCATACAGGGATAACAGATGTAAATTAGCTGGTAGGCTGGGGTGTAAAGCCATACTCATGCATGTGACATCAAGGCCAGACAATCCAAGTTAGCAACCCCACTATTATCCAGAGCACACACTCAACCCATGTGTCATATGAACACACATGCCTAGGCAGCAGCCAATACATGTGTAGTACACTACATATTGGCCACTGATAGTAGCTATGCAGTGATAGCAGTGGGCTACAGAGGGCATGTCACCCTGCCCATCTATCCAATATGCACATACATGCAGACAGTGCACCTCTACCATGTTTCCCAATGGTCACCTGCACCACCTGTGGTGCCTTCACATGTGGCTCACAATGGACATACCATGCCTGACAACATGTCCTGTATGTACAGATGACACTGACATCAGGGAATGCTGTTGGCGTGCCATCAATGTAGGTGAAGGGTAAACCTGCTGCCCAGTACCAGTTCCTGTCACAGGTGGGCAGTACTGGCACATCCGATGATAATCTATGTTCACAACATGGGCCAGACACCCCAGGTGAGTTCCATATCACTCTACATGCATGTGGTAGGTGTGCACATCTCAGACATCATCCATGTCATGGACTAAGGAAGACATACATGGCATGTGGTGTACAGCATTGGCCACACACAATAGTCACCCAGGTGACTGGATGGGGGATACAATACCCACCTGTGTAGGCAAATGCAGTAACTGCAGGCCTGAACCGCAATGCAGACCCTTGTCATGTGGCCTGATGCCAAGGTATACCCATCATCTACCCTTGTACAGCCTGCTGGCACAGTTGACCATCACACACCCATGTAGACATGCACCCATGCATGTCAGAACTGGCACCCTGTGTGTTCATGTGTGTGTGTGTTGTATGGTGCATATGCCCACATCCACACTCACTACAACCCCCCAAGGCATACTGAAGCATGCTGTCTGATGTGTGACATCTCCTCTTACCCTTTGCCCATACGGCCTCCGTATGACCTGTGTGGTGCATGTGATACCTGCACATTGATGTGTTGTGGCAATCCCACTAGTGACGAGTTGCACTCCTGGCCCTGCCAAGTGAGTCAATGTGTGTACATCCCTGTGTGAGTGTGTCTGTGTTGATGCTGGCACCTATACATACAGACAGGCACGTGTACGACACCTACCGTATATCTTCTGTATCCCTGTTGCAGATGTCACTCACCCTCACATATATGTTCTGAGTGCTCCACATCAGGTAACCCATGTGGTGCATCCAATAACTGCATCGAACTGTGATAGCACTACATAGTTGTCGGGGGTTTGATACCCTGTGATTGTAGGTGTGTGTCACGAACATGCTTCAGTTTTACACTCCCACCCCTCCCTGACATGTGTTTGCCTCTGTCTGCCTCCCCCACTCCCTCTCTGGTGGATGTGGGGACCCACATCTGCCTTGCTTAGGCAGCAGCATGTGTATTTTATGTGATGCTCATGATCAGCTGATGGTCTTTGCATGAATTAAAGCCCTCCTTTAGCTGATTGCATGTGGAACAGCTGTGGTAGCAATCCCCTAGCCAATTGCATGGAAACACATTCCAATACCTAGGAACCTCATGGTGGTGTTGGGCCTTTTCAGTCACGGTGAGCAGGAACTAGATCTGTTGTTTGGCAAACAGCATCCCAGATGGATTGGGGATTCACCTCCAAAAACATACACTGTGGAAACAGGCCAACAAACATGAGTGGGATGTGCCTGACCTGACTACAAACTGTAAGTGCTGCTATAATGCATTTGAAGTAATGTCGGTTTAATAGTGTTTCTCTGGATATGCCTGTCGTACATTTAGTAATACCTGCCATGTCAATTCCATGCATATGAGGAATCCCCATCTGCAGGGACTTCTGCAGACTGGACAGTGTTGTGCCTATGGTTTCATGTGTTATCCACAGTGCATCTCTCTGTGGAATGCAGATGGTTGTGTGAGGATTGCAGTCTGTAGATGGTGAAGGCCATGACACTTACTGACTTCATATACCTCATAGGACATATGTTGCAACAAACACCATTGCAATGGAAAATATACAAGGTTATCACAGCAACATGTCTATACTGGCCCTGTGTATGTGCTGCCAGCCACGCCACTGTCAACGTTTGTACATATGGCGTGCATGAAGTGGTGCATATGTGCTGTATGCCATAAATAGTGTCATCATATCTGATAAGCCAGTGATATATCAGAGTGCTACACATGTCATGTACAGTAGGGGTTATATTTCATGACATAAGCTGGGCATTCTGTGGATGTTTGTACAGTACTGAGGTCTGTGTAGTGATGGTGAATGTCTGCAGTGTGTGTATTGTTAATATGTACTTTAGCCTGTGTACAGACTGTTGTAGATGTCATTGTCCTAGCTCCCCATCTATCAGATGTTACATGTAAAATAAATAAATAAATAAATAAATAAATGTTGCCCCTCTGTATGGTACAGTTTTGCCGTACATGTTTGTAGGGCCATACACAGACATGTTCCATACCACAGACAACCATCAGACCAAACCGTGTAGCAGCCAGTATATGTATGGACATTCTGTGACTGGCACATATGAGGATGGTGTAGAACAGAGAGTCCATATACTGTAATATTATGCTAGCCTACCATATGTGGCTGAGGCTGTGTTCACATTGGTTGTGGTAATGTACTGTTACACAGGTGTATCTTACCCTGTGCTGGACATGGCTGTTGAGCCTGCTGTATATGCAAGTACATGTGCATTCCCCCATACAAAATGTAGGCCAGTACTGAGCCAGTCTGCCTGTAGCCTGCACAGTGCATTGTTACATGCCTAGCAGCGTAGTGTCCTTAACCAGTGGGATGTCATGTGCAGATACTTGCCAGATGTACTGCTGCCGGGCCTCCCTTAAACATCAGGTATGTCAGACAGACCAGTGGGATGCTGTACAGATGTATGTTAATATCTAGTGGGTAGTATGTGTCCATGGCACCCCTGTACCAGTGGTCATTATTTGTCACACCAGACAGGAGTGTGTGACTCCCAACACCTATGGTGCCAAATGTATACCAGTCATTATGTGTTATAAACATCTACATGACTGTCTACATCCATATTGTCAGGCCCGGTACACATGTGGTGCACTAAGGGAATATGTGCATACCTCTGGATTGTACAGGGTATGTCTGCAGTTCCATACAAAGTGGCCAATATCTCTGCTGCACTCCGCAGGGGCATTACATGCTAACAGTGGTACTTTACAGTGATGTCCATAGGATGTCTGTCAGTAGCCAATGGCACACATGTTCTAAGCAGATTTCAGCATCCACACACACCATGTCTGTGAAGACAATCCCAATGACAGTAGCAACAGGCTAGTAATATATCTGCTATACATACCTGACATCCCCTTGCACTATGACATTGTACCTGTAGGGGCTTGGGTACGGCTACACTCCATGTCCAGGACATATGGTGGAAATATAAGTACACATACC
>NC_056729.1:1948073030-1948103030 GCF_019279795.1 Protopterus annectens | reverse complement strand
TTACATGTGCAACAGATGTTTTACCTGCATGGGGACGTACCTCAGTGTGTACAGTCCTGTACCAGTACTGCATCCTAACCATAGGCACTGTGTGTTGTACCCAGCCATGGCATGTGTACCAACCACTACACTCACTGGTGTCCACTGTAGAAGTCATGCTGACACCACTACACTGATCAGCCATGTGGCACATGGACAAACACAACACAATCTGAACAGATACTGGTGACAACAATACAACATTGTTAATTAAAGCTAGGATGCATCATGGCTGCACAGCTACATCTTCCAAGATATTAGCATTTCACTTTACTGCTGACAATATGCTACACATCATTCCATTGCTACACTGTTGTACAGTCACCCTGTGCATCAGAACTATGTTAGCCTGTCCCTGCATCAACGTTATGGATGTCAGGCTGTGGCACAGGTATCATCATATGCACAAGGTGTGTTGTTGGTTTACCAGAGTCCTAGGCTGAGCCATACAATTGACAACATGTGTGTGTGTGTGTGTGTGTGTGTGTGTGTGTGTGTGTGTGTGAGGGGGCTGAGTATTGTTATGGGCCACTGGTGATGTCATGTGTGCAGGCATGTGGTTGCCCTAGGTTCGTTGTTTATGTGTGTGTGTCTGTATGCACACAGTTCTTCCAGATGGCTGCCCTATACAGGGAATTGTGGGACAGCTGCAGACTGTACCTGGCAGGGTTTGCAGTTCACCATCTCTGGCCACGGACACAGGACCTGTGCCTGGCAGGGGTGCTACAGGCAGTATCAAGTAGAGAGCCAGACCGAGTACTGTCCTCCGAGTTTGCCAGACATCCACTGGCTCCAGGTCCCTCCTGGGACTGACCAGGGCCATGTGCAAGTGGTCTGCTCTGATGGGTTGTGGAAAGCCTCCCCCCACAGTGCTTGGGCTGGTACTGCCACTATGGGAGCAGCTGTCACTGTTTGGACGTCCACGGTGACCTGCAGCTGCTGGTGTTGCTGGCATACATACATGTGGTGGTTGCAACTGTCCCGCCCTGTCTTGATGCATGGACATGACATTTTGGATAAATTCCAGTGCCTCACCCCACCGTCTATCCATGACCTTGGTGTAATTACAGATGGCACCTGCTAGGTCATGGATGCTGTCAGTTACAGAGGTGTGATGAGCCCTCTGCACCCTTAGACCCTGCCTGGTGTACCGTTCCATTCATGCCTGTGCCTCCATGACAGCCTGGGATATGCGTGTGGTTGAAATAGGGGTTGCATGTCTGCCAGGTGCATGATGTCCAGCAGTGCCCCTACGAGCACCCCTGCCCCTCTGCCTATGTGATACCTCACCAGACATCTGGCTAGGGCTGCTGTGTCCTGACACACATGCCATAGATACCACACTGTCCTGGCCCATGGTAACCATAGGCTGTCCCTCAGCTAGGGCCAATGGTGATGAGGTGTGTAGAGGCAGTGTGACTGTGTGCGTGGATGGTGTGGATACATGTGGGTTGTCAATTAGTGGCCCAGCTGCAGCCCCTGACAACCCTTCTTGTGCTTCAACACACCTTTCAGTTGGTGTCTTTTTCTGCCATTCCGACCGTTACTACACCTTCATGGTCACTGTCTATACCAGTGACATCAGATTCCCTGTGGGGGGCCCAACTCCACCTTGCCACCTGTGAGGGGAAAACAGGGAACAGACTGTAAGACCTGTACAACACTGCTAAACAGTAAATACACACACACACACACACACACACACACACAGACACACACACACACACACACACACACACACACACACACACACACACACACACACACACACACACACACGTGTGCAGACATGGCCACACACACAAACATACATGCATGCAGTCGACATACATGGCAACCTATACACTACACCAGACAGCACCTACAGACAGCTCCTGAAACCCCATAACACACACAATAGCAGGTGATGGTGCAGTACAGTATCACACACATACATGTGAATACACACATGTCAACATGCAGGACATGTGGGGCTGAACAGCATGTAGTACAACTGTAGTCAATCCCCGTTACCAACATTATACATGGCTGTGATGCATGGCTTCTGTTTGTAGGTCATGGCCCTCCCCCTGGAACCCACTGCACCCATGTCCACAGCATTGCTGTGCATCCATTCAGCACCCTGGCATGTATTGTGCACACCATTGCAGGATGTGTCTCTGTGTGTCAGGTGTGTTTCCATTGCTGCTCACAGCCTCTGTGTGTTCCTGGATCATGTGTGGACATGTGTTTAGTGACTGCTTGATGTGTATTCACATGAGTCATCATCAGTGGTGCATTTATGAGTGGTAGATTATCATTAGACCAACCACACTGACATTGTACTCTACCAATGGTGAGTGTAGAGACCATTATTGACCATGATTGGGCCCTGGCTGATGTTGCCTGTGGTACACAGAGGTTCATAGGTGAGTACTGTTCTATTAGTCCTGGGGACTACATATGCCTAGCCGCAGGGGTTCCCCTGCCATGCACAACCCATTAATGTTATTCCCCCACTCCCCTGTCAGGCTGTGGCACACACATGCTACCCAGGGTGTATTCCCCATTCCCCATCCAATTGGCAAGTGTTTCTGTCAAGAGGGCCAATGAGTAGCATTGCCTGACATGTATGGGTAGTCCGTTCCAGAGTGTGGTGATTCCCCAGGACAGGGCCCTATCCCTCCAGTATGTTCTGTGTAATGTGTTGATTAGGTTCAGGACCCTGGAGCATGTGTTAGCAGAGGGAGTGGGATGTCATTATATGTAGCATGTTCAACTGCTCTGTGTATGACATAGCTGTGTATGTTGGGCAGATGTCAGCTGTGCTTGGGCAATGTGCACTGGAGTATAGCCACAGTTGTCTGAGATGGACTGTGTATTGCATGTGTTTGAGGCTGGTAATCCCATTAGTGAGGTGTGTGCTGCGTCAGTGCACATGTACAGCATGCATTATGGGTAGGTGTGTTAGATGTGTACATGGCCTACACCTTAGCTTTGACAAGCACAGTGAATTGCCAAGCATAACCTTAAACCATACTCACTGACATCCAGCCACTGCCTTGCTGGTATCCCAGTGGTACCTACAATGACATGGGATAGAGCTGATGTCAGTGGCTATAGCTGTGGCATTGCTACAGGGTGGCTGTAATATTACAGTACAACAACAGCTGAAGTCCACAGTATTACAGTTTATGCATTACTGCTTATTGGTACTACACAGCAAATTACCCCACATCTCACACATACATGGTCTACCTGTACAGATGCATACAATACAGTAGTCTACTGATATGCCCTGGAACTTTACCTGCATGCTCAATGTGTGGTGTGTGAGTAGCACCCACCTCCATGACCGTATAGGTCTGGAGCTCTTGTGGGTGGGCAGGTTCTACCAGCCTGATGAGCAGCTCCCCCACTCTGGTTCATAGGTTCATAGGTTCATACTAGGCTATCTGCCCTAGGGCATTTATAAGCCTAGCCAGAATGTGTTTGGCTTTCACCACCCATTTTAAATTTATTTTGCTATGCCCTTTTTTGAGGTTAGTATACTGTGCCTCTGTCTAACAGTGACACAGAAGTGATACCCGGGGTAAACCTATGATCTCCCATCCACTCATCAAGATTCCTCTTGAAGAGAGTCAATGAGGGACTCTGCCTAAACTTGACTGGGATTTTATTCCAGAGTGAAGGGAGCCTCTGGGTTATGAATCTGTCGCTCCAGCATGTCCTATTTATTTCAGTGCTGAGGTTCAAGTCTCTTGAGCATGTAGCTCGATGGGATTTGGATTTTCTGAGGTGCAGCATGTCCATTAATTCCGGGTTGGACATGGCTTTATACGTCAGGCACAGATCGCCTCTGAACAGGCAGTATGCCACTGAGTAGAGCTGGAGTTTCTTTAACCGGGCAGCATATGGCATCTGTTTGAGCCCTTTGATCCTCTTGGTGAGGTACTTTTGGGGTCTTTCCAGTTGCTGCAGGTGTCTGGTAAGGTACATCCCAAAAGGGGCATTGTACTCAATTATGGACCTAATGAGGGATGAGTAAAGAGGCACAATGACCTCCCCAGATCTAGATGTGAATCCCTTCATGATTAGGTGGGCTATATAAAATGTTTTTCTAACCACTTTGGCCACGTGGTTGTCAAATGAGAGATTGGTGAGGGGGAGATGGATGTTATGCCCCCCCCCGTTGTGAGGTGGTCACCCCACATGGCAGCAGCACAACGTCGTACTTGCTGGAGCAGACCACTACAATGGTGGCGGACCTGCTCATAGGTTTGGCTGTACAACCCCACCTCATTCACCCTGCGGACCACATCAGTCCACATGGCTGTTTTCTCCTGCTGGTCCATGCTTGTCTGTGAGAAGCACAGATTATAGTTGTGGATCATACTGGTGATGATGATGATCTCCTCCTCAGCGGCATTGTATGCCGGGTTTCCCAGATGTGCCATACTCCCTGAAAGACATAATGGTGGAAATATGTCTGAGCAACTCATATGTCAAGTTTACCATAATACAATACACATACCAGTCTCCCACCACCATATCAGCTCCAACTTAATGTTCACACTACGCTACCGGTATGTGTCCGGTATGTGTACCATTGGGCCATATATTGTATTGTACAACACTTTCTGCTATGTGTTTATAGACATGCTCCCTGTGGGGACACTAGAGTTGCAGGGCTGTTACAGGGTATTTCACCTGCATGCCATTGTCACTGCCACTATGTTTCCACATATGCATGTGGTAGGCCTGCTATGTAATTGCTACACATCTGCCATTCTGTAGTATTGGGGATATCTATGCATGCTGTTGTACATGTTCTGGGATTGTGTGGACTATTACAGCCCACATATGTTCCATGACAGGTATACACCAGTATGTGTAGGGGTTATTTGCCAGCAGGAACACCACTCCAACCTAATGTGCACATGTTATCAGTCCACATCACATCCATGGAACCTCATTTTCTACTGTTCCAGCACTATCTTCATGTGGAACCACCTCAGGGGATGGTGTCCACCCCTGCCATTGAGCACACACCGACATGTGTCTGTCACCCAGGTAGGTCGTGGTATTGGGCATAGGGAGGTCCACAGTGACATGGGGTATGTGTTACATCATCTGGAGGCATGCAGTACACATACACAAAGTTTGACATGCATGTCTCTCCTGCCCAGCACACAGCCCAGGCACTTTTATGTCCACGTAGATGCTGTTGTGACTGTCCATGGGTGGCCACCATGTTCCCTTTGTTCCCATGTGGGGCCTCAATGGCCTCCATATTCCAAATGTAACTACCCGTCCACAGCGTTTAACTACCAGATGTGCCATATACCAGCCCTGTATGCTGTCTTGTTTGTCACCCAACCAGATCTACATACCAATATGTGCCTAATACCCTTCAGCAACATATATGCCCCACCATCCCATACAATTGCAATGTGTTCCCAACATGGGTTACACACCTCACTAAACACTCCATCTTGCAGCCATGTACTGGTGTGTAGGTATGTTGTGTATTGATGTGTGATGTTCTCTCACACATGTCATGGCAGAGAAAATGTATTGCCATGTATATATATTTTTATATCTACACACACACACACACACACACACACACACACACACACACACACACACACACACACACACACACACACACACACACACACACACACACACACACACACACACACACACACACACACATATATATATATATATATATATATATATATATGTATATATCATTATAGCTATATATATATATATATATATATATATATATATATATATCTCTCTCTCTGTATGTATATATATATATATATATATATATATATATATATATATATATATGTTGACATACACACACACATATATCTGTCTGTATACACACACACACACACACACACACACACACATATATATATATATATATATATATATATATATATATATATATATATATATATATATATATATATGTGGGTCTACCTGATAACACCGACATGCCAAAACACTGACAACGAAATAACCGACACGAAAAAACGACAAAAAAAGAAAGTTCAAAAACACTAAACTTCACATACTCGACAAACCAAAATCCCGACAATCAACAAAACAAATACCTTTCCCAAAAAACACACACACAACACAAGCACACCAAAAACCTTACAAACCTACACTAAACCTTACATACACAACTATCTATGCACTAACCTTAACCCAAACAAGTCCATCACTATCACACACTTACCTTACCCGCACCCTAACCTTAACTCACTTAATCTGCCCCTAACCCTTAACTCTGTAACTATCGCAAACTTACCTTACCCGCACTCTAACCCTAACTCACTTAATCCGCCCCTAACCCTCAAGTCCGTCACTATCACACACTTACCTTACCCACACCCTAACCTTAACTTACTTAACATGCCCCTAAACCTAAAGTCCGTCACTATTGCACACTTACCTGACCCACACCCTGACCCTAACGTCCATCCCTATCGCACACTTACCTTAACATGTCGGTGTTCTCAGCATCGGGATTCTCAACTGTCGGTCTTCTCCATTGCCGATCTTCTGGTGTCGGTGTTCTCTTCGTCAGCATTGTGTACTTTCAGCGTTTTTAGGTAGACCTATATATATATATATATATATATATATATATATATATATATATATGTGTGTGTGTGTGTGTGTGTGTGTGTGTGTGTGTGTGTGTATACATATGTGCATATATGTGTAGATATCATTTTGTGTTGTTTATATATCTATATAAATGTATAACTGTCTGAGATTCTGTACACCTAGTCAGCTGTGAATATGTATCACACATATATGTATCTGTATGTGGGGTTTATAGGAACATCTGGACCACACTCATGTACCCTCTTTACTTCACAGCTGAATTGTCCTGCCTTTCTGCAACACAGGCAGGTGTCACATGTGATCACAGACTAACATTATGGGGGTATATATGGTGACAAACTTTAGATAAGCATATTACACTGCTATGTCGGTGTGGGCATGCTATGCTACACTCTAACATGCCTGTCCTGCAGGTGGTGTGGTCTCTCACCCATGTATCTATCATGGCAGTATTAATACCCCCACCAGCCGTTGGCCACAGTAATTTACAGAACACAGATATCATGGGTCACATCCTTGCCATTCACTGCTGGTCTGCACATTTGACAGGTATGTCCCACTGCCCACAGGGACTAATACTAAAGTCCAGTGCAGTTGTTGAGCACAATATCATTACAGGAACATGTACTGATGGCACATATACATCCTTTCACAGTATACATCCTATTATTCTATGCCATATACTACATGCCAATAAATGCATATCTGTTTCACATACCTGTTATGTTGTTTCCACTGTAACACAACCCTGAGCTTTGTGAACCTTCTTGATGTGAGTGAAAAAAAAACACAAAAAAGGGTAAAGTGCCTCAAGGAAGTCAAAAATCAGTAAATCCAAGGCAAGAACTCAGAGGCACACCACGGCAATCAAAGCTGATTTTATTGTAACAAACAACACAGGAGACCAGGTCAATAGTTAGCGCTTTCACGTCTCTTAGAACGCTTCATCAGACTATATACCTAGATCATTAATTCACATTCTTATAACAACTGTTATCCAATAAAGACACAAATAACATCTGACATCATCTCCTATAATGCATTTCACATTTCCTTTGTCTTGTGTGAAAACATTTAAAATCTCATTGTGAACAACCCTAGTAAACATTAAGGGCCTCCAGGTTGAATCCAACCCAAGAGGGATATGAGAATGAACTAACTGACCTTAAAGAAAGATTGCTAGCTAGATCCTATAATATAAATGAAATACACAGTTGCTACCAAAGTGTAGAACAACATAGAAGTGATAGGGCTATCCCATACTTCTCGGATCATGGTGCAACCGTATATTCCAGCCCTCATAATAATAGAGGAATAAATCAAAATGTAAGGACTAAACAGAAATTCTCTATGTTTTATACGCATGACTTCAATGAAGTCAGATATATCATCTCTAAACATTGGAGGATGCTGACTGCAGATCCATTAATTAAAGATATTGTTGGTGAATATCCACAGTTCATTTTCAAAAATAAGAAGAATTTACATAGAATTTTGTGTTATCCCAATATAATGGAAGCCGTTAGTAGTAGCCCACGTAGAAATGGCACATATCCATGTAATAACTGCCCTTTTTGTTCTTATATTTCTACTTATAATATGTTTGTCCATCCTACTACTTCTGAATGTTTTCAGCTTGAGGTTAGTGCTACATGCAACACAGAACACGTTTTCTACATGGCAATGTGTAACTCCTGCCCTGCCTTCTACATAGGTAAAACTGATAGAAGGTTCAGGGACAGGATACGAGAACACCTTTACCAAATACGTATCCAGTCTAGTAATAATGCTTTATCCAAACATGTTCTTGCCACAGATATTAATCACACCTTTAAATTTATGGTTCTGCAGGTGAATAACCCCAGTTTTTTAGGGGGAGATATCAGAAACTACACGGAAAGAACAGAGATTAAATGGATTGTCAGACTTAAGGCACGTGCCAGCCTGGGTCTGAACGATAAAATTTCCCTTAAACCTGTTTTGAGAAACAGGAGACCACTTGTTAGGTAAAACCCTTACACTATTAGCTTTTAGTTTTTTATACCAGATTTGTATAACTTGATTGATTTTTACTGAAGTTTTAATACAAGTTCTATATAATTATATATAGTTGTGACTGGACAATTTTGGAATATTAATTTCATAATGAGCAAGTCATATGTAAGACAAATGCTTTTTATATGCCTTTGACTTTAAGAATTTGTTGAAATAATTCATGATGATGTCATCTAGTTAATTATTTAATTGAATACCTTTTATATAAGATGTCTAATAGTCTGCATTTCTGTTTGTTAAAGGTCTGAGGAAGTCTTTTGGCGAAAGCGCTTACCTTTTTATGTGCCTAAATAAATATATCTGGTTTTATTCATGGTGGATTATTTTTTGGATGATTCAACAACACAGACTTTTGTTTTCCTATTGGGACTATATTGATGCTGACGACTGGTCTATATGCTGGGTTCTCCTAAGTACCATCATTTACTTCTTTACTTTTTTAACTGCAATTAGTTTTGGAGCATTTATCCCTGTGTGGCTTGTGCTTTATTTTTATTGCTAACCCTAGTAAACATCTTCAACATCAACATACTTCATTCCTCATCCTATACCTGTGCACAAACTGAATGCACATGAATGCAAAGTGTATACAGAAAAACACATATAAAATATGAATATAAAAATATATGTATATAAAAATATTTGAAAATATATAAATATATATGCATATAAATATAAACTATTTACAAATATAAAATATAAAAATATATGTATCAGCAAACCACTGAGTGCAAGTATCTTGGTTAAAAAATGTATATATATAACAATATAATATAACATGATGTAAAAGGGATATTCACCATCAACTATTAAATTTCATTTGTATCAACATAATCTGGGGCCATTGTCATGACCACTGTCATGGCAACCCTGTACTATAAATTGCTGCCTTCTGTGGGCATTGTCCCTTCACCTTTACAGTATGGAAGACATCCTTCCTGTGTGTGGACATCAGTGTTACAGACAGCAGGTAGCAATACCTCTTACAGCAGAACCTGCAGACACAGGCCATATCCATATTTGGGTAAGGTTCCAGACCTACAGACAATGTGAGTAGTGTTGTTGTGTGCAATGTATCTTGCTGTTCTTACAGGGTTTCTGTGTACATGGTACTATTTCATGGAATGTTGTCTGTCTGCATAGCTCTCAACTGTGGGCCTATCTGTAAGATACCAGGGTGATTGGCTGTTAGGTTTTGTCTTTACACCACACAGGTATTGTCCCACATATACCTGTGGCATTCTGTCTGTTCAGTGCTATCAGTACATGGCTACATCCATTCGTATTTCAATGTCGTAGCCCTGCATAAGGGTATGCTGCAACAAATCTTGTAACACTAGCAATTTCCAGGGTGTGTAACAGCAATAATGCAAATATGGCCCTGTGTTCCTGCCTCTGTCCTCCACATTTATGCCAGTCTTTGTCCCACTGTGATACAGGAAGGCTTGTTAGGTAATGGCCTATCATTATTTACCGCTAGCATTACTGCTATCATCCCAGTCATGTCATGGACTCCCACACCAACGGTTGGGCCATGTCCATATATATGGGGACAACAGCTGGTGAACACATTTGTGCCCTTGTACATTCCTGAGGTAAGTGTGTGGTACACAGTGTTCCTTGCCCTTGTACAGCCTTTTATGGAGGGGGGGAGGTTCTATGCCATTAACCTAGGCTATGGCACCTTTCCAGTGATATAACTGTTAAGATGAGGGTCATTCAGTGTGATAGTGAGGTGTTAGACTAAGCAATGATATGTACAAGATACTGTGACATTAACACAAGTGCTACCTTTCCCCCTAGGGCTTCACTACAGGGTGTAATTGGAGTCTGCAGAACTACATCTGTAACTGTTGATTGTTACGTATCCTGAAGGCAAATCCTGTTCCTACTGTTGTACTAATTGAAGGCCTTGGCCTAGACAGCATAGCATGGTATATATACACATTGCTTGCATCTACTGTTTTGTGTGGGCCTTGCATTCATGACTGATTGCATATTACAAACCTTATGTGGTGCCAGTACTGGCATACATTATTGTAAAGTACAGGAATACAGGTTATCTGTGTATGCATACCTGTGTGCCGTGTCATGTCCTTTGAATTGTGGGTGGGTGTATGTTTAATGTCAGTATTCTCATTGTGGGAATGGTTGCCACACTACACATTTCACAGGTGCCAGTTGAAGGGCTTGTGGCTGAGGGATATACTTTGCACCCAGTACTTCCACACTACTTCTACATATGTATGGTTACTAATACCTTTAGTGTATGTATATGTGTTTGTACCTATATATATCTCATATGGCTATATCTATATATGTATCTATAGATATATACATCTATATATATATATATATATATATATATATATATATATATATATTATATATATATATATATATATATATATATATATATATATATATATATATATGCATACATACATATGAACATATGTATCTATATACAAGTGTTGTTTTATGATTATTTGTGAGTCATACATTAATATATACATATACATATAGCTGTCTATCTGTCTACATTTACAGATATATCTGTCCATATCTCCATGCATGTTCGGCTCATATTTTGGCCTGTTCCTCATTCACTTGGCAATTGTCATGGATGATCGCAGCACTGAAGTCCTTCTACGTATGCGTTCTAATACATATAACTGTGTATCTAGCAACATTTTGAGTGAATCTAATTGAGTTTTGACTGAGAGTGCTACTGAAACAACTCAAGATATAAACTGATAAGTATACTTTTGGCACTTCTTTCCAAAGTTCTACAGTATTCTAATTGCTTTTGCTTGATTGATTTAAGGTCATATTTGCTGGCTTCTGATCTGTGTTGAAAGTGTTATTTTTCAGAGTTGATTTTTCCCCCACTCTGCCCTCCCTATTGATGTTTTCTTTTTATACTTGGTGGCTTTGCAATTGCCCGCCCCTACTGTATATTTGATCTGTGACACTCCTCTCAGTCTAGTGTCTTTAGCTCATTCTACCTAATATGGAGAGAGAAAAAAAAAATTTTTTTTGCACTTTATTCATCTGCTTACTGTGTTTGTGTTTCTTCCTACTTTATTATTTATTTTGCTCTTGCTGCCTGTTCTTAAAAGTACTTAATAGCATTTATTCTGCTGCATTTATTACTGCTTGTTAGTAGCCGATTACATTGTAACTGTTATTCTAAACCTTTGGATTACACACTTGGGCTTAGACCAGTTGTTTCACATTAGGAAGGTTTGTGGTCTGCACTGTTGTGACAGGACAGGTAGCTTACATCCTTCTGAGTTGGGAGTTGCTGACTGAAGGCTTAGTGTCTGTTCTAAAGTGTATTATTTCTGGTTTAAGCACTTGGGCTTTGGGCCACTTTCTTTACATTAAGAAGGTGTGGTCTGCACTCTTGTAGGAGGCTGGATTCTGCCCTTCTGAGCTGGGAATTTCTGGTCACAGGCTTATGGTGCCTGCTTATTTGAACTGTTTTTTTCTGAAATTGGTGCGCCTTGTTGCTGCAGCATAGACCAGATTCAGGCAGATTCAGGCCTGCTGAGAAGGTTCCCCTGCACCCTAGCAGCAGGAGTGTGCAGTTAGAACTTGTCTGTTTAAAGACTGCTGGAGCAGGGCTCAGTTTTGAGATTTTTCTGGTTAATTGGCTGACTTGTTTAAATCAGTTGTTCGTTTTCTATTGTTTTTTTATATATATATATATATATATATATATATATATATATATATATATATATATATATATATATATATATATATATATATATATAAATTGCATTCTATTCATCTGCTTTTACTGTATTTGTGCTTCTTCCTACTTTATTACTAGTGGCATTGACTACAACTCTGATCTGAGATATATAGCAATAAGTATCCTTTTCTGTGCATTTAAAGAGTTTTTTTTTAATTGTATCTGCTTTATTTTCTGAAAAAAAAAAACTTGTTTCTCACCTTTCTAAGCTAGTATAGTCCAGTTTTCAGGTTAAGTGCTGAATTCAGGGCTGTGTTACACATCTTTGTGTTTGCCCATACCTTACCTGGATAGAAGGAAGTTTCTCTGTTCACTTGTAAGAGAGGGGAGCTTTGAGCAGCCTATCTGTCCATGAAGGAGTGGTTTCAGCCCAGAAATTAGTAGTTTATTGGCCATTTTGGGCTAATTTCTATCTCTTTAATTTCCCTGCTATAAATACCGCATTTGCCTGGTTTTGCACGCCAGGCAGCACTGGTTAGCTACGGTATAACTATTCCCGGCTCCACAAAGTTTCCTCTTCAATTTTTCCCTTGGAACTAGACAAACTTTCAACTTAAGCACTCAAGCCATTCATTTCTCAGCCCAGCACTTGCGCAAAACTCACATCAAGCACTTATAAACCCTAGCACTAGACCCTCCTATACTGTACAAAAGGACAAGGCTCTCTATTCAACCTTACCAGCCATTCAGTAAAACAGTTCACTGTACCTATCCAGGCATGTCCAAAAGGCAGTTTCAGGCATACTCTCTAGTCCAACTGGTGAACCTGGGCATTTTGAGGTAATATTACAACTGCCTCATGTACACAGACAACCCTCTTCTCCTACCACCAAACACTAATACATGTGAGAGATGCAATTATACAGCCAAACTGGAGGCTAAGCTCTCTCAACCCAAGGCTGGATCAGACAGTCAAGAGGAGAAGGGAATTACTTGCATCACACCACCAGTCTCACATAGACCCATTAAACCAGCAAAAAACACACATAAATACACAAAAACATACTCGGAGGCTCTAAATAAAAATCTGCAAAAGCAAAAGAGACCTCCAAAGCAGACATCCAAGCAACCTCCACCCCCTAACGCAAATCATGAAACACATACTTCACAAAACCAGTGTGCCATGCAATCACAGCCCTTAAGGCAAAATAACATGCCCAACATACTAGTAATAGTTGACTCTATAGTCAGGCACACTGACGTTGCACTGACTAGGCTGAATAAGGAGAAGGTTACTGTTAGCTGCCTGTCGGGTGCCAGGATCCGCCATATTACACAAGCACTCAGGTCACTCCAGAACAAGTAGAAATATGACTCTGTCATTGTCCGTGTTGGTGTGAATGACCTGAGCCATACCTCCCTGGACTACATGAAAAGATACATGGAAGAGTTCTCTGATCTTGTAGCCCAGGCCAGTATGACCCTGACCCTGAGTAGCATCCTGCCCTCACCAAGAATGATACCACAGTATAAAGAAAAAAATGATCAATTTCAACAATTGGCTAAGTTTCTGGTGTCATTCAAAGGGGATCCAGTGTCTGTCCACCTGGGATGACATGCACGACAAGCCACGCTGCTTCGCTAGAGACGGCTTGCACCTGTCACCGTTAGGCATTTGAATACTGGACAAGGCTCTTGCCACCCCATAGTGCCTTTTTTAGGCAAGGCTGAAAAGACAAACCCACTGCCAAAAATAGCACAAGTAACAAAAAACTGAGGGTGATGCTACTCAATGCCAGAAGTCTAAACCTCAAAATACACGCACTCGAGGCACTCCTCAGTATGGAGAAAATCGATATATGTGTAGTAACAGAAACCTGGTTTAAGGCTCCAGAGAGCACCCAAGCACTACCAGGCTACAACTCATACCACACATTTCGACCACAGAACCCAGACCGAAATACAAAAGGCGGGGGCGTATCCATATTCATCAAGGATACCCACACCTCCAGGTTAGTGGCACAGCATGATGCTTCAGAGATCATCCATGTGCAACTAACAACAGGAAAATCTGCAACTCAAATTGTAGCTTGCTACAGATCACCCACCATGTCCCAGTACCTCCATTTCGCATTTCTGGAAACACTGGGAAATATAAAGGTCCTACCAAACACCCTAATATTGGGTGATTTCAATTACCCAAACATTAATTGGGAGAACTACTCAAGTACTAACTCCCTTGCCCAACATTTCTTAGAATTTATAAACTCAAATGCCCTGGATCAACTGGTCAACACTCCCACCAGAGGTGACAACATATTGGACTTGGTCATCACCATCATGGGCGACCGGTGCTCCACAGTGGAGGTCAACCTCTCACTGGTTAGATCTGACCATAAACAAATCACTTTGGATATCCACATTCCGCCCCCACCCCTGGACAAGGAAACCACCATGAAAAACTTTTTAAAAGCAAACTTCACATTACTTAAGACCGAGGTGGAAAGTTTCAACATCCCCATGCTAAAGGATAATATTGTCCAAGCTGCAAAATCCTTTACTAATGCATTCTATGTGCACCTACAAGAATGCATGGATCGTGCTGTCCCAAGCAAAACCAAGACTCACTCCTCCACAAAAAGGAAACTAGTCTGGTGGACTCCTTCCATAAACAAGCTATACAATAGAAGTAGGAAACTAGTACAGAAAAGAGTAAAATCCCAAAAAGGGAAGACATCCCTGATCAGTATCAGCAAGAAACTACAATCCCTCATAAAATCATCCAAGGCGAGTTTTGAAAGAAAAATTGCCAAGGACTCCAAAGATAACCACAAGGCATTCTTTAGCTATGTCAAGAATCTAAGTGGCAATGCTCAGATCTGCTCAGAGTTAGTGCAGAATGGTACAAAATACACTGAACTGACTGATATTGCCAACATCCTGGCACAAACTTCACCCCCTCTCAACCTCCAAAAGGGCCCATAACCATACCAGAAGAATGTAGAGTTCCTGAAATCACAGACACTCAGGTTAAAACAGCCCTCTCCAAAGCCAAAAACACAGCATCAATAGGACCGGATGGAGTCCCAGGCTGCATCCTACATGAGCTCAAAGACGAACTAACCCCTCACCTAAACATACTGTTCAAACTCAGCCTCTCCACAGGTTACTTACCCATAGAGTGGTGCACAGCAACGGTTATTCTGCTCCACAAAGGTGGAGCCACAACAGACCCTGGAAACTATTGGCCTGCAAGGCTATGAAGCGCATACTCATGGAACTCATTAACAGAGACATTGGGAACCTCCAAACACTGGACCCTATCCAGTTCAGCTTTGTTAAGGGCAGAGCATGCCTCCTAAACCTGTTGGACTTCTTTGAGGCAGTTACCAAGGCTATAAATGAGGGAAAGCTGGTACACACAACCTACCTAGACCTTGCAAATGCCTTTGACACCATCCCCCATTCTGGTATTATATTCAAGCTCACTAGCCTGAACATAAACCCCTACATCCCAAGATGGGTTGCAGACTGGCTCACGGACAGAACCCACATGGTAAGAGTTGTAGGAGCTAGGTCTGACTTTAAACCGGTTACAAGTGGTGTTCCCCAGGGCTCAGTCCTAGGACCCCTCCTGTTCGACATATACTTCTCAGAGGTACAGGCAAGCACAGGAGGACTATGGCTGACCAAGTTCATAGACAACTGCAATATAGGGGCTATAATTGACTCTCTGGCTGACACAGACATCCTCCAAAAGAGTCTCACTGAGACGGACACCTGGTGTCAAAATCATGGCCTCAAGCTAAATGCCAAAAGTGCATAGGCATCCCCTTTGGAAAAAACAAAGTACCCACAAACTACCACATAGGTGGTAGTCCCCTAAATACGGAAGATGTAATAAGGGATCTGGGAACCCTGGTAGATAGTAAACTCTCCTTTGGTAATCACATTGCCAAAGTGGTTAGAAAATCCTTCTACATGGCACACCTTATCACAAAATGGTTTGCATCCAGATCAAAAGAGGTCATTGTGCCCCTCTACTCATCACTCATCAGACCCATCATAAAGTACAATGCCCCATTTGGGATGTATCTTACAAGACACCTGCAACAGCTGGAAAGACCACAGAAGTACCTCACCAAGAGGATCACTGGCCTCAAACAAATGCCCTATGCAGCTCGACTGAAGAAACTCCAGCTGTACTCAGTTGCATACCGCCTACTTAGAGGTGATCCCTGCCTGACATACAAGGCCATGTCCAACCCAGAACTGATCAACATGCCCCACCTAAAGAAAAGCTTATCCCCTCTAGTCACACGCTCTAGGGATCTAAACCTCACCACAACAATAAACAGGATGTGCTGGAGGGATAGATTACTGTCACAGAGACTTCCCATGCTTTGGAACAAGATTCCAATCTACATTAGGCAGAGCTCCTCACTAACACTCTTCAAAAGAAACCTTGACGAGTGGATGGGAAACAGAAAGTTTACCCCGGGGATCACTTCAGTGGCTCTGCTGGACAGAGGCACAGGGAACTAATCTAAGGCGAAGCCAACACATTCTGGCTAGGCTTATAAATGCCTTCGGGCAGATAGCCTAGTACCTACCTATGAACCTATGAACAGAGCATTAGTTGACATATATCCCTATTTGTACCCACAGTGTGGCATACTTTGTTCAGACTTCTTGCATTAACAGGTTATGTGGTGTCATAATAATACATTATCTGTACTCTTGACTGATTGTGCTGCAGGGTATGTTTGCACAAACTTCAGGTTATGTATATCTGCCATGTTTTAGTGGTAAATCACTTTGTGTATTGAGTGCAGGAGCCTTGGAGAGGCAGTTTATTTTGTTGCTGAGCAGAACAGGGGACGTTGGCTACAGAGTGATTGAGGCACTCATAAGCAGTTGTAAGCAAGGTTGCACGGGTTTGTGCAGAGCTAAGCAATGCCTACATAGGTTAAGCAATTCAGCAGGTAACTGAGTATAAGAAACTGTAACCAGACTTTAGCAGTGCTTACCCCCGTGCAAACACACTTAAACATTCTTACTACTGCTTATTTGTGCTTAAACCTGCTTACTACTGCCTAAATACGTTATGACACTGACACTTCACATGTGCATTTCATGCAGTACTCCAGTTCACATTTAATTGTTATTATGTAGGTTTTACGGCAAAAAGATATACAAATATGTTCATATACAGCTTTCATATGGAAAATTATATGTGCTGCAGTGGGACTCGGACCGGTAATGCCTGTTCATTAGGCAGGTGCTCTAACCACTACACTATTGCTGTGCTGTTTCATTTGCATATATACCCATATACCCATGGATCGTAGTTCCCCAAACACCCACCTCAACACATCACTGACGCATCAGTTGTCCATTCTCCAGTTGGAAACACGGTGTATCCACACCACTACACACTGGCCACTCCCTACTCCTCTGGACCCATCCAATGGGTTGACTCAATCCAAGTATCCTCAGACATCCCAACCTTTTAGTCCACAAACATTGGTGACATGAGTGACCAGTAGGACACTATTCCCAATGTTCGGGTTGTCCTACCTGGCACACACATGTCTTTATTTCAAGGTTAGATTCTATACTTCATTTCTTCGTTACTCCAGTTAACAAGACACTAAAATAAATTTGTAACTAAGACTATATGATAACGCACATGTTACACATGTAAACTAATGATGTACGAGTTCGGCAACATTATATTACAAATAGGATCGGTTTAGTGATTGGCGTTGACATAGCCGGCAAATCACAGGAATGATTCAAATATTTCTTAATGGGAAAGTCCTCAAGTTTTAATCTTTTGAGGACAGCACTACCTTCAAAACTAAATACACAACTCTGAATTATTGCAGATTCATCCCTTCCCTCTATGTTCTCATAGCTCTAATACTAGTACTGCAATATACAACAGAAACAAAACAACAGCTTATTTTGCCTTGGAAGTTTATATCCCAACAGAATTGAGTACATTTCTGCAAAATCCAAAATGGAACTATGACAGCTTCAAATAAAGGCTGCATATTATTGAGGAAGCATGCCACTTTCCATGTATAAGGCCATTGGCATTGCAAACAATAAAAAAAATAAATAAAACAACTTTTATTTCTTTTTCGCCGATCTTGGCTCTTTAAGCATAGGGCAGTGGTGCACAAACGGGATCGGGGGGAAAATAAACCTAAAATAAGCATTCTAACTAAAATCAGTATTCTGCCATGCAAGTCAACCTGGCCAGTGAGTAATGGTTGTTAAGAGGGGAGGCTCAGTGTGAGCCATGTAACTATGCATTAGCAGGCAATCCTATGCAAATGATGGGAAGGATAGTGAATCCCAGTTTTCCCTAGCATGTGAGGCAGGTCCCAACAGTGTAAGAGTAGGAACAGCTGGGTGCAAGACTAGGAGGTAGGTGACATCATGGGGTGTGTGTGTCAGGGATACTGTAAGCAGATCGGAGCCCTGTTTCGTGGGTCTACTCCTAGCTTAGCGCAACTGACCGATGGATACCCTGCAGACACATCATGCTACTTGTCGGTGTACAGCACAAAGGTGAGCACTGCAGTACAAACTACCTAGACTTGAACCACACATCCAATACAGATGGCCATACTGGGCATGCTCACACATTTAAACACATGAAGGCCATGTCTGCAAACACCAGTGTACCAGACATATCTGGCAGTTGCAGTTCTTAGTGCAGACACATGTCAGTATGCACCACTCCGACCTTGCACACACAGTGGATAGGAATACAGACATATATGTAAGGTCAACACACTATAATAAGCCAAAGGCAGATGGACATATGTGGAAGAGGGTGACCATGACAAGAAGCCATCCAGCCCTGTCCCACCCAGCACACAGCCAAAGGGCCCCAAACACATGAGGTGCAGATGTCACCCACTGCAGATAATAGCTACCAGTATCTGTCAGCATTACAGGCTATGTGGTGCACGTGCCAGTTGCGCAACATGACTGTACAAGGAAGTAGTCATCTAGTAGCTGTGTACACGTACCTGGTACATATGACCCCGTGTGTGCCCACATGTGGCTTGTCAACACCTAGATGAATGGGTTCTGGCCCATGCACACATCACCCTCCCCATAGCCCTACTATGACAAGCCTGCTGAGGTTATCCAATGTGAAATACACCTATGGGAGAGCTGTAGCCCAGTAATCTCTGTGGCACATCCCATAAATGTGTACTGCTGTAGTGTGATAAACTAGTTAGGTAGGAGTTCTAACCCCAGACTTTGCAACTGTGTGTGTGACTATGTGTTTGTGTGCGTGTCTGACTGTGTAGAGAGCAATGCTTTTTAGGGTAATCACAATCCTTACAATTCATATACTCAACTTTGGCAAGGCTGCTGATGTCACCCACCTAGAAATACACCTCTGGGAAGTTTGTAGCCCAGTAATCTGTGTAGCGCATCTGGTAACTGTGTATTGCTGGAGTGTGATGTAGAACTGTGGTAGGGTTCCATCCCCACCCATGGCAGTTTTGGATATTTTGTGTGTGTTCCTATGAATGTATACAGAACAATGCATTATAGGCTTGTCACATACAGTACATTCCAAATGCCCTCCTTTGGTAATCCTGCTGATGTCATTCATTGTGAAATACACCTTTGGAGAAGGAGTTCTGTAGTAATCCCCATGGTGTGTCCTATAAGAGGCTCCATGCTGTAGTGTGATATAGACCTTGGTCAGGGGTTCTATACCCACACATGTTGGTTGTGGATGTTTTGTGTGTGTCTCACTGTCTGTGTAGGGAGCCATGCATTTTAGGCTACTCACTTGCAGTACATTTTAAATGCCCTACTTTGGTAATCCTGCTGATGTCATCTATTGTGAAATACACCTTTGGGGAAGGTGCTTTCTAGTAATCCCCATGGTGCATCCTATAACAGCTTCATGATGTAGTGTGATATAGACCTCAGTCAGGGGTTCTATACCCACACATGTCAGTTGTGGATGTTTTCTGTGTGTCTCACCGTCTGTGTAGGGAGCAATGTATTTTAGGCTACTCACTCACAGTACATTTGAAATGCCCTACTTTGGTAATCCTGCTGATGTCATCCATTGTGAAATACACCTTTGGGAAAGAGTACTCCAGTAATGTCCGTGGGGCATACAATAACTGTGTAGTGCTCTAGTGTAAAAAACTAGTTAGGTACGGGTTCTACTCCCAGACATGACAGGTGTGTGTGTGTGTTTTTAATTCGTATCCTGTGTAGAGGTGAGTGTGTGGCCAATGTGGAGTGGGTTTTGCATATTTCTTATATGGTGGCCCTACTATATAGCACAATGTCAAACGTACTGGTATAACAGATGTAAAATAGCCGAGAGGCTGGTGTGCAAAGCCATACCCATACACTTGACATCAAGGCCAGGCAATCACAGTTAGCAACCCCAGTATTACCCAGAGCACACTCTCAACCCATGTCTCATAGACACACATGCCTAGGCAACAGCCAATATGTGGGTAGTACACTGCATATTGGCCACCGATGGTGACTATATGGACTACAGAGGGCATGTCACCTGCCCATCTATCCAATATGCACATACATGCAGACAATGCCCCTCCCCCAATGGACACCTGCACCACCTGTGGTGCCTTCACATGTGACCCACAATGGACATAGCATGCCTGACAACATGCCCTGTATGGACATATGCCACTGACACCAGGGAATGCTGTTTGCATGCTATCAATGTGGGTGCAGGGTAAACCTGCTGCCCATTACCAGTTCCTGCCACAGGTGGGCATGACTGTCACATCTATTGATAATCTGTGTTCACAACATAGGCCAGACACTCCAGGTACAGTTCCACATGTCACTGTACATGCATGTGGGAGGTGTGCACATCCTAGACACCAACCATGTCATGGACTAAGGAACACATACATTGCAGGCGATACACAGCATTGGCCACACACAATAGTCACCCAGGTGACTGGGTGGGGGATACAATACCCACCTGTGTGGGCAAATGCAGAAACTACAGCCCTGAGCCACAATGCAGACCATTGTCATGTGGCCTGATGCCAAGGTATACGCATCACCTACCCTTGTATAGCCTTACTGGCACAGTTGACTACCACACACCAATGCAGACATGCAAACATGCATGTCAGTACTGGCACCCAGTGTGTTTGTGTGTTTTCTATGGTGCGTATGGCCACATCCACACTCACTACAACCCCCATGGGCATACTGAAGCATGCTGTCTGATGTCTGACACCTCCTCATAATCTTTGCCCTTTACGACCTCCGTATGACCCATGTGGTGTATGTGATACCTGCACAGTGATGTGTTGTGGCAATCCCGCTACTGATGATTTGTACTCCTGACCCTGCCAAGTGTGTCAATGTGTGTGCGTCCCTGTGAGAGTGTGGCTGTGTTGACGCCGGCACCTGTTCATGCGGACAGACATTTTTACGTCACCAACCTTATATCTACTGTATCCCTGTTGCAGATGTCACTCACCATCACATATATGTTCTGAGTGCTCCACAACAGGTAACCCATGTGGCGAATCCAATAACTGCATCTAACTGTGATAGCACTACAGAGTTATCGGGGGGCTGATACCCTATGCTGGTAGGTGTATGACACAAACATGCTTCAGTTTTACTCTCTCACCCCTCTCTGACATTTGCCTCTGTCTGCCTCTCCTACCCCCTCTATGGTGGATGTGGAGACCCACACCTGCTTTGCTTAGGCAGCAGCATCTGTATTTTAAGTGATGCTCATGATCAGCTGATGGCCTCTGCATGAATTTCACCCCTCCCCTAGCTGATTGCATGTGGAACAGCTGTGGTAACCTTCCCATAGCCAAATGCATGGAAACACACTCCAATATCTAGGAACATCATGGTGGTGTTGGGCCTTTTCATTCACTGTGAGCAGGAACTAGATCTGTTGTTTGGCAAACAGCATCTCAGATGGATTGGGTATTTACCTCTAACAACATAGAATGTGGAAAGAGGGCAACAAACTGGAAGGGGGTGTGCCTGACCTGACTACGGACTGTAAGTGCTGCTATACTGCATTTGGAGTAATGTTGGTTTAACAGTGTTTGTCTGGATATGGCTGTCATACATGTTGCAATACCTGCCATGTCAGTTCCATGTTTATGAGGACTCCCCATCTGCAGGGTCATCTGCAGACTGGCCAGTGTTGTGCCTTTGATTTCATGTGTTAGCCAAGGAGAATCTATCTGTGGACTGCAGAAGATAGTGTGAGGATTGCAGTCTGTAGATGGTGAAGGCCGAGACAGTTACTGACTTTATATCCCTCATAGGACATATATTGCAACAAACCCTGTTATAACAGGAAATGTATGAGGGTATCACAGCAACATGTCAATATTGACCCTGTGTATATGCTTCCAGCCACACCTTTATCAACCTTTGTACATATGTTGTGCATGAAGTGGTGCATATGTGCCGTACACCATAATTAGTGTCATATCTGATAACAAGCCAGTGATATATCAGACTGCTACACATGTTATGTACAGTAGGGGTTATATTTCATGACATAACCTGGACATTCTGCGGATGATTGTACAGTACTGAGGTCTGTGTACTTATGGTGAATGTCCGCAGTGTGTGTATTGTTAATATGTACTTTCGACTGTGTACAGACTGTGGTAGATGTTATTGTTCTAGCTCTCCTCCTGTCTGATGTTACATGCTGCCCCACTGCATGGTACCGTATTGGCGTACATATTTGGATGGCCATACACACACATGTCCCATACCACAGACAGCCATCAGACCAAACAGTGTAGCAGCCCAGTATATGTAGGGTCATTCTGTGAGTGGCACATATGAGGATGGTGTAGAACAGATCGTCCATATACTGGAATATTATGCTAGCTTACCATATGAGACTGTGGCTGTGTTCACATTGGTTGTGGTTATGCACTTTCACACAGGTGTATCTTACCCTGTGCTGTGACATGCCTGTGGACCCTGCTATATATGTAGGTGCATGTGCATTTCCCCATAGGGGATGCAGGTCAGTGTTGAGCCAGTCCACCTGTAGCCTGCACAGTGCATTGTTACATGCCTAGCAGCTTAGTGTACTTAACCAGTGAGATGTCATGTGCAGATACTTGCCAGATGTACTGCTGCCGTGCCTCCCTTAAAAGTCATGTATGTCAGAGAGAGCAGTGGGATGCTGAACAGATGTATGTCAACACCTAGTGGGTAGTATGTGGCCATGGCACCCCTGTACCAGCAGTCATTATGTGTCAGACCTGGCAGGAGTGTGTGAATGCATAACCTTTAGTGGCAAATGTATACCAGTCGTTATGTGTTATACCCATCTACATAGGTTCATAGGTTGGTACTAGGCTATCAGCCCTAGGGCCTATACAAGCCTAGCCATAACAATTCCCTGGCTATTTCTTTCCACACTATTTACTTCCCTGGACCCCTGTCTAGCAGGGCGACTGACATGATCCCCGGGGTGAATTTCCTTTCTCCCATCCAATCGTCAAGGTTCCTTTTGAAGAGGACCAAAGAGGCACTCTACTTGACATGTATGGGCAATCTATTCCAGAGTCTGGGGAGTCTCTGGGTCAGGAACCTATCCCTCCAGCATGTTTTGTTTATTGTGATGGCAAGGTTTAGATCCCTGGAGCGTTTGACTCTGAGGGATTGGGATTTCTTTAAGTGTAGCATGTCCAACAACTCTGGGTTTGACATGGCCTTGAATGTTAAGCAAAGATCGCCTCTGAGTAGACAATATGCGACAGAGTATAGCTGGAGTTTTTTAAGGTGGTCAGCGTAGGGCATCTGCTTTAGGCCTGTGATTCTTTTAGTGAGGTATTTCTGTGGCTTTTCCAGTTGTTGCAGATGTCTTGAGAGGTACATACCAAACGGGGCATTGTATTCTATAATGGGTCTAATGAGCGATGAGTACAGTGGGACAATGGCCTCCTTTTTTTGTGGATGAAAAGCCCTCAGTGATGAGGTGTGCCACATAGAAGGATTTCCTGACTGTTGTGGCGATGTGGTTATCGAAGGTGAGACAACTGTCCACCTGTGTACCTAAGTCTCTTATCAAACTTTTGGTGTTTAGTGTACTGCCACCTATATGGTAATTCACGGATACATGTTTTTTCCCAAAGGGGGTAACTATACATTTCTTGGCATTGAGCTTCAGCCCATGGCTCTGGCACCAAGCATCTGTTTCTGTCTACATCCATACTGGCTGGCATGTTACACATGTTGTGCACGAAGGGCTTCTGTGTATACTTCTGGACTGTACAGGGTGTGTCAGAATTTCCACATATATTGACCAATATCTCTGCTGCAATCCACAGGGGCATTATATGCTAGCAGTGGTACATTACAATGATTTCCTTAGGATGTCTGTCAGTAGCCAATGGCACACATGTTATAAGCAGATGTGACCTTCTACACGCACTATGTCTGTGAAGACAATCCCAATGACAGTAGCAACAGTGTACTAATATTCCTGCTATACATACCTGACATCCTCTTGCACTATGACTTTGAGACTATAGGGGCTGGGGTAGGGCTACACTCCATGTCCAGGACATAAGGTGGAAATATATGTACATGCACTTATCCAGATAGCCATATATATATATATATATATATATATATATATATATATATATATATATATATATATATGAGATTACACATGTGTAGTACTTCCAATTACCACTGTCATGGCAACCACCCACTATAAATCCATACATCATGTGGGCGTGGTCCCTTTACATTTCCTGTGTGATGGACATCCTTCCTGTGTGTGGCTTCAGTGTTACAGACAGCAGGTAGCAATACCTCTTACAGGAGAGCCTGCACACTCAGGGCATCTACATATCCATAGGAGGTTCAGGAACTACAGACAGAGTATGAGTAGAGTTGTGTTATGCTTTGCATAGCACTGGTGTTACAGGGTGTGTGTGTACAAACAACTGTACCTTGGAATGCAGTCTGTCTGCATAGCTCTCAACTGTGGGCCTATCCTCTTGGTGTCCAGAGGTGTGTCTATCATGTGTTGTCTGTCCACCACACAGGTCCTGTGTCAGATATGTCACTGGCAGTGTGTGTGTTGAGTGCTATCAGTACATGGCTACATCCATTTCTGTTTCTGACCTCAATACCCTGACTAAGGGTATGTTGCAGACTATCCTGTAACACCAGCAACTTGCTTAGGGTATGGCAACAGTTTTCCACATGTGTGCCTGTGTCCCAGCCTCAGTTCTCCACCTACATATCAAACTTTGCACATATGACATGCTCCCAACAACAGCAACACAATAAGATCCCAAGAACAAACAGTGACAGGATCCAATTCTTGTATTAAACCACAAATTTATTGTATCAGATAGTAAAAACTGGTTGACGCTTTCTTCTACAAACCGTAGATTTCATCAGAACATTCAGCATTCATTATAAAACCTTTATATACTCTAATTTCCCACCCATAACTTCAATTATTCACTTAATCATTTCAATTAAGACTTAAAAAACCTTTAGTGTTTAAAAACAATGTAAAAATATATTATTATGTATAATGAACATAAAAAACATTTTATATGTTTATAACTACAATGACTAACACATAATACATGTACATTCATTCTATTCCTAAAATGAGCTGTTAATGTCAGTCTATGAATAGGCAATAAAATATTATAATCCACAATGTGTATAAAATATACACTTATATATTAATATTCACAACACTTCCAGAGACTCTCAGGGGTATGAGTGTATATTACACTTATTCAGTAAGTAAATACGGTTTTCTGTTGACTGCATTGTTAACTAGTGTATATCTTAAATCCTGATGAGAGGTTTAGTGGGAATATATTCATTAATACCTGGAGCACAGCCAGCATTTAACCTTATCTGCCATTTGATTTCTTTTTCCCCCAGTATTGCCTTAACATCCCCACCCCTTGGGTTGTTCCTAACCACCTCCAATATAGCGAACCTAAATGAGTCACATCCACAATGTTGTTGACACATTAGTAGAACTCAAGTTATATATGAGGAAATTGAACCTGGGGGTATTTTCCCCGACTACTACAAATGGGGGAATAAGCAAAAGTAGTTTAAAGAAAAAAAGTAATTTTACACCCCCGATGCACAACACATTAACAACATTTGAAAAGGTTGTCACCAAAAAATATATGAGCTACATAACAAGACACAGGAAGTTAAGATAAATAGTAATTGGAGTACTGAGGAAGATAAAGCTCTATGCAACCTATGTGACACTAACAATATCAGGATAATGATACCTGATAAGGGAGGGGGAGTTGTGTGGTTTGATGTGGAAGAATATACCCAGAAAATATTTGATATCTTAAATATATCTGAACAATATGAGACTTCATCTTTGAACCAAAATAACATAGCATATAGAAGGATAGATTTGTATTTGGAAGAATTCTTATTAGATGAACGTATTGAAGTGGATCTTTATAGATACCTGAAAGTTGATTATCCAGTATTAGCAACCATTGTAGTCATACCAAAGACACATAAAATGTCAACAACCCCCCTTTCAGACCCATCATTTCTGGAAGAAGGAGTAAAACTTTTCCTTTTGGTAAAGTCATTGATCAATGGTTGAAGCATATTTATACAAAAGTACCACATCTAATTAAAGATTCCTGGGACTTCTTGGGTAGATTCAAACAAGAATTATGGGGCAATAATATGATGTTTGTAACTATTGATATAAAAGATTTATTCTCCTGTATACCATGAAATGATAGTGTCACTAGATTTATTAATAGTATAAATAAATATTCCCAGCTAGAGTGGGAGAGAATCGAACTCATCACAGAATTTATTAACATAGTCCTAGATAACAACTATATCTACTTCGAAGGGGAATATTACAAACAAATTTCAGGAGTAGCTATGGGGGCAGCATGTGCCCCCATTTATGCCAATCTAGTGTTACTCGATTGGGAAGAAGAATTCATACTACACACCCCTTGGATGGAATCTGTAGTTTGTTATGTAAGATTTTTGGATGATATGTTTGTCTTATGGAAAGGGACTGAAGCATCCCTGACACATTTCATAGAATATATTAATTGTAGTAGCCCTTATTTGAAATTTAAGCACAACATCAGTAGGACTGGAATTAATTATTTGGATACATGCATCTTTAATGATGGATACACTTTTCAATCCAGACTTTACAGGAAAGAAACTTTCTGCAATTCCTATTTGGAATATTCTAGTAACCACCCATACATCCAGAAAAAAAGCATTCTAAAAGGGCAATGTATAAGGGCTGCTAGAATAACTACCCATAAAGAAGATGTGATCAAGGAAATTAGATTTATAGGTGAATTATTTTGAGGATGGGGATACCCGGAGGATTTAGTTAAGGACATCACAGAATATGTGATAAGTGAATGGGGGAGAACATATACCCCTCTTTTGGGTAATGACATTATGTTGCAGAACAACACAAATAAAACTGGAATGGATGATGGATATTAAAGGGCTTACATTTTAGAATTTAGTCAGTATGCAGGAGAAATAAAGAATATCATAGAAGAAAACTGGAATATTCTAACCAGTATGATATGATGGGTAATAAAATTGGAGAGAAACCATCCTTTGTATACAAAACTGGGATGAATATCAAAAGGATGATAGAAATTAGAACAACTAAGAACAAGGTAGCTAATATGAATAGAGAAGGAACTAAAAGATGTGGACATTGTAATCAATGCTCGTACATTTTGGAAGACGAGCAGATATGTTTGGATAACAATATCAAAAGTAGAATATATTTCTGTAAGGGGAATTGTCAGACACAACATGTTGTTTATATGGGAATGTGTACATCATGTTCTAGTTTTTATGTGGGAAAAACAGATAGAAGGTTGCGTAACAGGATTTATGATCACCTTTATTGTATTAAAAAGAAAGATAAGAATAATGCATTGTGCAGGCATTTAGAAGGAAGCACTGGATGTGACTCATTTAGGTTTGCTATATTGCAGGTGGTTAGGAGCAACCCAAGGGGTGGGGATGTTAAGGCAGTACTAGGGGAAAAAGAAGTCAAATGGCAGATAAGGTTAAATGCTGGCTGTGCTCCAGGTATTAATGAATATATTCCCACTAAACCTCTCATCAGGATTTAAGATATACACTAGTTAACAATGCAGTCAACACAACACCCCATTTACTTGCTGAATAAGTGTAATATACACTCATACCCCTGAGAGTCTCTGGAAGTGTTGTGAATATTAATATAAAAGTGTATATTTTATACACATTGTGGATTATAATATTTTATTGCCTATTCATAGACTGACATTAACAGTTCCTTTTAGGAATAGGATGAATGTACATGTATTATGTGTTAGTCATTGTAGTTATAAACATATAAAATGTTTTCATGTTCATTATACATAATAATAGATTTTTACATTGTTTTTAAACACTAAAGTTTTTTTAAGTCTTAATTGAAATGATTAAGTGAATAATTGAAGTTATGGGCGGGAAATTAGAGTATATAAAGGTTTTATAATGAATGCTGAATGTTCTGATGAAATCTACGGTTTGTAGAAGAAAGCGCTCAACCAGTTTTTACTATCTGACACAATAAATTTGTGGTTTAATACAAGAATTGGATCCTGTCACTGTTTGTTCTTGGGATCTTATTGTGTTGCTGTTGTTGGGAGATTGTTTGGATTCCTTGAAATTCTGTTGGGAACATATGAACATATGACATGCTGTTGGGGGTTGTTCCATAGTCAGCTGTGAGTATATCACACTGCCATTGCTTCCAGCAGTCTGCTTCTGTTGTATTCCCCACACATACAGTGGGGCTAGGGCCATATATGTGTGGGTGTCACCTACACAATACATGTGTGCTCTTATGCACGCCAGAGGCGAGTGTATGTAACAGTGGTATATGGCCCTGTATTAATGAGTCTTGAGGGGAGCACCATAAATGATGTAGGCTGTTAAAATATTTGGGGGTATCAGGGGTGAGCTGCCTTAAGGTATCTGGATGTACCGTACTGTATACTTAACCTATATTTACATTACTTACATATCCTGGGTTAATGCAAGCCTACCACCTCCTGCCATACAGACTGTTCTGTTTGTCAGTGTGAATGTGATGGCATCAGTTATGCCTTGTTATGTAACAGTTACAACCCATTTGGACACATGATGTCTTTACCACCTACTGAATTTGCACAGAGTGTAGACAGAGGCTGCTGAACTATACATCTGTATTACATACTGTTGATCATTTGGTATCCTGTGGCACAGTCTATCCTCAATATTGTACAAATCAAAGGGCTTGGCATGGACAGCAACAGCTGTGAGTCTAGAATATATGAACAAACTAGAATTAATACACTGATTAATCTTATGGATATCGTGTTACACAATAATTTTTTATTTTTTGAAGGAAACTATTACCAACAGATTGATGGTGTGGCCATGGGGGCAGCTTGTGCCCCCATGTATGCAAA